>NW_015159836.1:0-2337 GCF_001447785.1 Gekko japonicus
AAATTGTTCACAAAATATTAGTAGTGGGGGGCAAATTTACCTCATACTTTTATACCCTAACAGTGGTAAGAGCTAATAGTCTCAACAGATTTGAAGAAATGAACATAAGAATTGATTTGATGGATCAGAACCAGCCTCCATTTCACAGATGTGACTAAAATTCTGTATCCACCACTGGCCAAACAGATGCCCTTTGGAAGCTCAAGCAGGGTCCCTATTTCTGTTAAAACTCAGCATTCCCTTAATAAAGCTCCTTTATTGTATTATTTCGGGAAGTTGCTGTAATGGGTGAAAAACTGAGATGATCCAAGCAACCATTTTCCCCATCAATAATGCACAGAGGCTGTTACAATACCGAAAAACATGCTTAAGTTCATTAGGTCAGTGATATTTGGAGTTACTAAATAGTGGGAATTTGATAAAACTAAGTTGTCCAAATCGGTCCAGTGCAAGGACAGATGGTGTACCCGTCACACTTAGTAATCTAAACACCAGAGTAGCATGAAAGTATGAAAGATTGGGCATTTCCCAGATTGCCCTAATATTTCATTTTCATTGCCCTAATGTTTCATTGATTCATATGACTTCCATCCTGATGCCAGTTTGTTCCCTAGTTATCAATAAAATACTATCAGAATACTTTGCTGAAGCACTTTAGTTTTCCCCCTTCAAGAGTAAAAGTTGAGTGATGTGGAAGGCTCAGACAAAGAGCAGCAAACTAAGCACCGATTGTGGTGTATTGATCAGGCATGCCTTCTGATAGACTCTTACTCTCCAGCTCACCCTACTGGGCAGAGGTCTGAGGACCAACAAACTGAACCTCAGTCCAGGCAAGACTGAAGTGCTGTTGCTTGATAATAAAATGGATGGAGGAACATGCAGTCAGCCCGTCCTGATTGCGTCCCACTCTCTCTGCAGGAGTTTGTTCACAGCTTGGGGGTAATTTTGGACCCTGAATTCCAAATGGAGGCACAGATCACCTCTGTGACACACAGTGCCTTTGCCCAGACTAGGCTGATAACACCAGCTGTGGCTTTTCTCTGTGACACACAGTGCCTTTGCCCAGACAAGGCTGATAACACTAGCTGTGGCTTTTCCTCAATAGGCATGATTTGGCAACAGCTTTTCCTATTGTGATCACATCCAGATTGGATTATTGCAAAACATTCCATGTGGTGTAGGTAGGTAGGTGGGTGGGTGAGTGGGTAGGTAAGTAGAATTTTTATTGTATGAGGCCAAAGATCATAAGAATATATTAACAGCTATAGCATGTAAATATTACAGTAAAAACATAACAAGGTTAAAAACAAAACTAAAATTGTCGGGACCATTCTATGTTGGGTTGCCTTTGAAAATGGCTCAGACAATTCAATTGGTACAAAATGCTGCAGCCACATTGCACTCTGTGGCACTCCTGAGAGAACTTCTATGGCTGCCTATTTGCTTCTGAGCCCAATTCAAGGTGCAGGTCATTATTTTTAAATCCCTAAATGGATTCCAAATAGGACTTTCTCTTTGTGCCACAATCTATTACATTTTTATTTTCCCACAACCAGCATGAACTTTACATGAACTTTCAAGCTGTTCATGGAGGATCGTGCTGGTTCATGAATGGATACATTTCCAGACAGAAATGTTTACCAATCTAAATGTTTACCAAACTGCAAAGCAACATGGGGTTGCAGAGCTTGGAGGGCACATAGAGGAGCATCCAGGGAAGGTTCCTTGTGACTTTAATAATAATGATGATGATGATGATGATGATGATGATGATGATGATGATGATGATGATGATGATGATGATGATGATGATGGTGATGGTGATGGTGATGGTGATGGTGATGATAATGATGATGATGATGATGATGATGCTTTCGATTTATTGATCGCTCTTTCCCACATACCTGCAGGCTCAGAGCGATTTACAGTTACTCTTGAGACAGTTGGACTAACAATATTTGTGGGGATAGGGAAGACAAACATACAACATTAATTACACACACATTGCAGCTAGCCGGGCTTCCTCTGCAGGCTGGGTCAGTCGTGTTCCTACGGCATCTTGTCGGCTGGCTGATGACGTCTGGCTTCTTGATGTTGTGCAGCCACACACTGACACCGCCTGGCCAACTCGCTCCACTGCAGGGTGTTCCCACCCCCTTATGGGTGGTCCCCAATTTATCTACTCGCCGAAGCTTTCGAATCATTGGGTAGATGATGAACTAGGACAAGGCTTGGTTGCTCACACCAGCACGGGGCTAGAACTGCCAAAGCATGGCAGTTCAGATGTTATTGTTAAGCAGGGAAAAATCCCCTGTGCCACCGCTCCCTTTAATGTCT
>NW_015159836.1:3020-10405 GCF_001447785.1 Gekko japonicus
CCCCCCACACACACACACACACAGCCTCTGCCTAGGGAGCAGCTGACATCATTCTCCTCTCCCAACTGAAAATTCCAACTGCCTTGGGGGGGTGAGTTTGAGGTGTGGAATGGAGTGTAGTCCAATCAGCTTCCATATGTAAATGACCTTGGAACGCTGGCCGGGACTGCACAAAGCAGCCAATGAACCCAGCCAGTGTCTTCCGAGTGGCAGTTTTTTCGGCCTAACACTAAAGGGGCCAATTTTAGAATTCTGGCACCGACTACTCTTTTATAATAAGGGAGATATATATATATTCAGTTATATATTGAACTACAGGAAACCATACTTCAAAAAATTAAGTGGTGAAATTATTTACTTTGATATAATTAATTCTGATATTTCACTCATGATAAAGTAGTCCCAACGTCAAGCTTGCCATTGTTCAATATTTCACTCACGATAAAGTAGTCCCAACGTCAAGCTTGCCATTGTTTTCTTATCTTTCCACAGAGCTGCCAATGTAATTCTGGCTGTAGCTAACAATATTGATATTAATTTCATTTTACTTTTATCCTTTAAAGGTCACTTCCAAAGATCAAGTAGAAACAGTTCTGGTTGTTGTTGTTCAGTCGCACAGTCGAGTCCGACTCTTCGCAACCCCATGGACCAGATCACGCCAGGCCTTCCTATCTTCCGCCGTCCTCTGAAGTTTGCTCAATTTCATATTTGTTGCATCTATGACACTGTCTAACCATCTCATCCTTTGCCGTCCCCATCTTCTTTGACCTTCAATCTTTCCCAGCATCAGGGTCTTCTCCAGTGAGTGCTCCCTTCTCATTTGGTGGCCAAAGTATTTGAGCTTCAGTTTCATTATCTGGCCTTCCAGGGAACAGTCAGGGTTGATTTCTTTTAGGATTGACTGATTTGATCTTCTTGCAGTCCAAGGGACTCTCAAGAGTCTTCTCCAGCACCATAGTTCAAAAGAATCTATTCTTCAGCGCTCAGCCTTCCTTATAGTCCAACTCTCGCAGGCATATATGACTACTGGAAATACCGTAAATCATAATTTGTTACTTGTTTAATTTGTTGAATAATATCTTTCTAGAAAAATTGTATTAATTCACAAGTCCACCAACAGTGGAAAAATCTGCCTGGTGACCACAATTTTTGTAAAAATTTGGATTGTGATATTTTTTTTATTTTATATAACTGACTTGGCATAAGATACCATCTCGTTTGCATTTTAAATAATTAGAATGTTATATTAAAAGCATCAGAGCAAAAGCTGGAAGAGTTCCAAATCCACTCCCAATAATCCTCTTCTAAATTATTTTGACAATCAATTCTCCATTGAGATTGATAATTTGTAATCTGTTTACTCTCTATCTGAACTATGATCTGATATATCTGTGAAATAAAACTTTTTGATATTTAATCTTTATTTTTCAAAAGAAGTTCAAAATCTGTCAAAGGCCTGGAAAGTGTCTCAGCCAGCTGAGATTCTACCACATCTTTTAATTGGAAGTAAGTATACCAATTAATTGTATTTCCTGATATTTGTTCCAATTTTTGTCTTTCTAGAATTTTCCCTTTATCAGTTATATTGCACAAGATAAGTAATTTTGGCTGTCCCTATTTCTGAAAACTTTTATCCTGCTTTCCCGGAAGGAACTAACTCTGGATGGTAAATGGAGAAAACAGTGAAATTCCACTGAACAGTTTCTTCCTAGTATCATCCCACCTTCTCAAGGGCAGAAATTCCAGTGTCATCTCATCAATCATGTCACTAATAACAGATGCTAAGGAAGAGAGCCTTCATGACAATTTATTTTTTTATTTGATCCTATACATTAAGTATTACATTTAGGATGGTGTTATTATTATTCTAGTATTTCTTCCTATTTTCTTTTTTCATCCAACAGGTGGTCATTTTGACAAGTGCAGGTTCAGGGAGTTCAGGAGTGTATAGAATGGATCCTGTGCAAGCTAGAGACACCAAACTCACAGGTTATCTCTTGTTGACTCCCCTCTACCTGCCCTCCACGTTTGGTGAGGATAGGGTTTACAGGGTCCATGTTACAGCCCCTCAAAGAAGGCATCCCCAGGAAATTGCTTTCTGGGGAAATTACCGCCTGTCATTTTCCCAGAAAGTACTTTCCAGGGGGCACCTTCTTGGAGGGGGGTGTAATTCATACCCCACAAATCCAATCCTCACCAAACTTGGAGGTGATGTAGAGGAGAGTCAGCTGGAGACCCCTGCAAGTTTGGTGTCCCTAGCACACTGGGAGCCATTCTAACGAACCATTAACCTCATGAACCAAACTGGTTCATTGGCCCCTAAAAGTTGATGATGGTTCATAGTTCACAAACTGGGCACATCATGAACCCTGAACTGAACCACATTTTCCCAGTTCATGCCCATCCCTAGACATATGTGATTCCCCCTCCTGTGATGTTGGTTATGCTAAGAAAGAGTGGTCCAAGGTCCCCCAGTGAGCTTCATGGCTGATGAGGATTTTTAAAATGTATTTACTTCATTTATACCCTGCCTTTCTCCCCAATGAGCCAGTGTGGTGTCGTGGTTAAGAGCAGCAGACTCTAATCTGGAGAACCGGGTTTGATTCCCCACTCCTCCACATGCAGCCAGCTGGGTGACCTTGGGTCTGTCACAGTTCTCTCAGAGCTGTTCTCTCAAGAACAATTTTCTCAAGAGCAGTTCTCTTAGAGGTCTCTCAGCCCCACCTACTTCACAGGGTGTCTGTTCTGGGGAGAGGAAGGGAAAGCGATTGTAAGCCGTTCTGAGACTCCACATGAAGGTCAGGGTATAAATCCAACTCTTCTTCTTCTTCTTCAATGGGGACCCAGAGCAGCTCATATCGTTTTCCTCTCTTCCATTTTATCCTCACAAAACCCTGTGAAGTTGTTGAAAATGTGACTAATGCAAATACAGGCACACATAGTAACAAGGGGATATTAACCTGGGTCTCCCAGATACTTTTCTGACATTCTTAACCACCACATCAGTCTCCCTAGAACCACCATATCACACTGGCTCTCAAATGCAAGGTGGGTGTTCACTTATTTACTTATTTGCTTATTACACCATTTATACACCTCCTTTCCCCATGGCTCAAGGTGCCTTTCAATATATAATTTAAAACATCTAAGGATCTGATTACACAAGATGTGAAATGTGAGTTGGGTTGGGGGAAAGGAGGAGGCTGCTACCACCTTGGGCTGCACATTGACAGCCTCCCCCCCCCCATCTCCTCAGGTATCTTTTGGTAGTATAGTATTGTTCCCCGTTTTTCAGTTTTGTAATAGGGCTGTGAGCAATCGATGTATTTTGATTGACTATGGTAGATTGTCTATGATTTTAATGTTTGTCAGCTGCTTTGAGTTCTGTGTTACAGAAGAAAAATAACATGGAAATATGCTAAACAAATAAATATGCTGATATAATAAATTTGGGAACAAGGGAAGGTGTATTTGTGGGCAAGGTATGGGGCATGGCAGATAAGCCAAAAAGTTTTTTGCATCTGCTGATTCTCCTCTGCAAAAGCCTGCTCCAGGCAAGTTTCTCCCAGTTACAATTATTTTCAGCCTCCAAATCCAGCAGAAGGGGAAATGAGATAGAAACTGCTTGGGAGTCATTTACAGGAGGGAATTTTCAGGGAGAAAGACATCCCACCCCCTTCTGGTCTCCCATTTGCCACTTCTCCCTGCAAATGTCCTTCCACTCTGTGTTGCCCGCTCAAAGAAAACAAGGGGACCACCTTGTAAAATACAGCTCCATTCCTGCCACAGCACAACAGGCAAGTGAAACCCCACTGCTGGAAATCATCATACCCAAATCACATTACCCAGATCCTTGCCTCCAGATATTGGAGTCACAAAAGCATACAGAAGGGAGAAGGGGAGAGAGAGATAGAGAGGGAGGGGAGAGAGAGAGGGAGGGGAGAGAGAGAGGGAGGGGAGAGAGAGAGGGAGGGAGGGAGAGGTGGAAAGAAAGCAACTTTAAATGCATCCTCCAAGCCCCCCCTGCCCCCATGCTGGCTGGCTTGGAGAAGGGATTTAAAGAGACAAATGTCTTCTCCAAACTGGCCAGTGGGGGGGCTTTGATAACACATTGCTTTCTTTCTTTGCTCCCCCCCACCTCAAACCTACCCAGGGAGGGGAACACTAATCAGGGAGGCATGCCTCCCCTTCGCTCCCCCAGCCACACAATATGTGTGAAAGAGCCGCATGTGGCTCCCGAGCCACAGTTTGGCCACCGAGAGAGAGAGAGAGAGAGAGAGAGAGAGAGAGATATAACATCTTTGGCCCAGCATGCAAACTACTCCCAGTTTTCCATTCACAGAGCCAAATATTCTTGGCCACAGCAAAGCAACATGAAGAAACAGATTTTACCCACTGCTCATGCTCTTAGACTATACTTCTGTTATCGCTCATTGGTCAGTCACACATTTTTATTTTGCACTTACACATGCAACACAAATTGGAATACACCTCTTTAAGCAGACTCTTAATTTGCCAAAGAACCGAAACCCAAAAAGGCACGAACAGCTCAACAAAGGGAGCACAGCCATCACCCTTTTCACACAGGTTTCTGAGACTTCTGCCTGGGCCATGTCTCAGTAAGAGGTTGCTTTCACCAGCTCCATGGATTATTTTTTCCTCCCCCAGGGTAGAGAGTGATCATTTGACAATGATGGCTCAGGAGGTCATCAGGAAGGACTGTGATGCTCCACCCTATCTGGGCTCCATATTCCAAATTCTTTGGTAGTAGAACATGCCATCAAGTCACAGCCAATTTATGGTGACCCCCATATGGTTTTCAATGCAAGACGTGTTCAGTTGTGGTTTTCCTTCCTCTCTGCGGCAACCCTAGACTTCCTTGGTGGTCTCCCATCCAAAGACTAACCAGGGCCAGCCCCACTTATTAGATCTAAGGAGATCAGGCTAGCATGGGCCATCCAGGTCAGGGCCCAACTACTCTATTATCCAACAATTACCAATTACGTTTAAATACTTAAAAGAATTTATTGAGCTACAATGCAACAGCTGTCTTAGAACACTTAGAAAATTATTGTAAAGCTACCTCACATTGACCTCAATGGACAAAACGGTGTGACTCTGTTTAGGATTGCAATATTACACTCAAAAATATGTTTCTTGATAAGACAGAGAGACACACACATAGAGAAAGAGAAGAAGAGAGAGAGATGGGAATTAAACAGACAAAGGAAAGAAGATTAAAAATGGGAACTGGAGTGGAAGGTAGTTCCCTCCCTCAGGCATCACCACTTCATGCAAAGTCTGCTTTGGTACAAGCAGGACAGTTAACCCACTTTAGTATGTAAGTTGGAGGAAATAAATGGAATGTTCTATATTGGATCATATGGATTATATGGGAGATATGAACAGAATCCTGACTCACTGCATACCTGGTATCATAGTGCCATTTGCAACATTATGAGCCAGTTTGGCTTAGTGTGTAAGAGTACTGGAGTAATATCTAGAAGGCCCGGGTTTGAATCCCCACTCCACACCATGGAACCTTGGGCCAGTCACATTCTCTCAGCATAATCTATCTCACAGGGTTGTTGTGAGGATAAAATGGAGGAGAGGAGAATGATGTCAGCCCCATTGGGGAGAAAGGTGGGGTATAAATGAATAAAACAAACAAGCAAACAAACAGCCAGAGTGGCGTAGTGGTTATGAGTGGCAAACTCTAATCTGGAGTACCGGGTTTGATTCCCCACTCCTCCACATGAAGCCTTCTGGGTGACCGGCTGAGTGACCTTGGGCCAATCACAGTTCTCTCAGAACTCTCTCAGCCCCACCTACCTCCCAAGGTGCGTGTTGTGGGGAGAAGAAGGGAAGACATGTGTATGCTGCTTTGAGACTCCTTAGGGTAGAGAAAAGCCAGGTATCAAAATCAACCTTCTTCAAACAAACAAATAATTGTGCATCTGCATAAAATGCCAGTGCATTAAGGATGGTGAGATTCCCCTAAACAGGATTCAGTGATCTGTATTTTACCACAATGTTCAGCAAAAACCTGAAGCCTTCCTCTAGCTTAACTGTCTTTTTCAAACTTGGTGGAGAAGGTTACAAGCAGTGTTCCCTCTAAGCTGAGTTAGTGTGAGCTAGCTCACAGTTTTTTAGCCTCTGGCTCACAGATTTTTTTCTCAGCTCAGGAAGGATGGCTCCAGAGCACACTGATTTAATGCATCAGCCAAACTGCTCGCTCAGAAGTTTAATGCCTGTAGCTCACAAAGTAGAATTTTTGCTCACAAGTCTCCACAGCTTAGAGGGAACATTGGTTACAAGTGTATGTTAAAACACACACACACACACACAGAGAGAGAGAGAGAGAGAGAGAGAGAGAGAGAGAGAGAGAGAGAGAGAGAGAGAGATTAATCACTTCAATTAAGGTTCCTTAATTTTTGCAGGCACTTGGGAACCATGGCAATGTTCCATTCAGACTTCATGTTCTTCCAGCTGTTTGCACTCATCCATACTACAGGCAGCGGCAACTAACCAACTTGTGATGTGAGCTGGATCTCTGCATAGCAGGAGTCCTACTTTGCAAAAGAAGTACTGGACTTCTTCAAGGTACTTCTGGTTTTGTATACAAATAATTAGGAGGAAGCATCTATTGGTGCTCGGCCTTTGGATTTACTTCTACATGGGATGAGTGGGGGGATAAACTGGTGGTGTTTCCAGTGCATTTATTCCCTTACTAGCAGTAAAGCCCGTTGTGAAAGCAATACAACGAGATCTAGAAAGATGTGATTTGTAACGAATGCATAGGCTGGAAGGAGGTAAAGTACCTCCTGGAGATTTGGGGGGTGGATTCTGCAGAGGGCAGCATTGGGCGGGGGGGTGGAAGGACTCAGCAGGTATAATGTCATAGGATCTACCCTCCAAAGTAGCCATTTTCTCCAGGGGAAGTGATCTCTGTCATCTGGAGATCAATTGTAACAGCAGGAGATCTCCAGATGGGATCCCTGGGGGAAAGTCAGCTGCACAGCAGAGGGTTGAAGAGAATGGTTTGATGGCTGCTGGGCCAAGATTGGCAGCAATAGTTCCCCAGAAGCAAATGACTGGTTTGGAGGGTGGAGTCTATGGCGCTGTACCTGTCTGAGGTCCCCCTCTCCAGGCGCCACTCCTCAAATCTCCAGGAATTTCCATACCTTAAGCTGGCAACTTTATCTCCTCCCCTCTCAGTAGCCTCTTTCTAGGCAAAATTCTGTCTTTCTCATTAGCGGGGGAGCAAAGCAGTTTACTTCATTCTCTTCGGCTTTGCGATCTGTACAGCAACACTGTAAAGTAGGTTAGGCAGAAAGTCTGTGGCTGGTCCGAAATCACCCAGGCAGCTTCCATAGGGATGCTCC
>NW_015159836.1:10884-18349 GCF_001447785.1 Gekko japonicus
AGCTTGTTTGGAGAGTTGGGAGTATGGCATTGTATCTGTCTGAGGTCCTCCTCTTCCTCCTCCTCCTCAGACCCCACCCACAGCAGGCTGCATCCCTAAAGTATCCTGGAAGTTTCCAACCTGGAGTTGGCAACCCTATGTCCTTTCCAGGCAACCATCAGCCTACCTTTATCTGCCTGTCTGTCTTCAGGTTTACATCTCCCCCCCCCCAGCCTCTGCCTAGGGAAAGGGCAGTCTTTCCCTGCAGTGGGAACCAAAGCAGCTGACATCATTCTCCTCTCCCCCGTATGATCCGCACAACTACCCTATGAGGTATGTTAAGGTTGAAAGTGTGTGAATGGTCCATAATCCCCCAGGCAGCTTTTAAAACATGAACCTGGGACCTGCACACCATCCTCTGAAGCGCTCTCTGTGGCAGTAATGGGGTGACTGCTGGAACTTTTTCCTATCTTTTTTTGGCTTGTGGTATTCTGCTTGTGTTGTGATCTGTCTTCTTTGTGATGTGGCATGATTGTGTTATTGGGTTTGTTTCTTTTGAAGGGGAAGTGATTCTTTTGAAGGGGAAGTGTTGTGTGTGAGGACATATTTTACCTCAGAATACAGTAGGTTCCATATGCAACTGGCAATTCCAACTGCCTTGCGGGGGGGGGAGTTTGAGGTGTGGAATGGAGTGAAGTCCAATCAGCTTCCATATGCAAAAGACCTTGAAACGCTGGGTGGGACTGCACAAAGCAGCCAGTCATCCCAGCCAGCGTCTTCTGACTGACAGTTCTTGCGGCCAAACACTAAATTTTGGAATGTTGGAGCCCACTACGGCTTACGGCTTTATATATAAGGGAGAGATATGTATCCATGCACAAATGTGTGCAGATATGTGTGTTGAGCAACATTCCTCTATTACTGTGCTAGAACAAAATCTGCCATTTGATTCTGAAGTATTTTTCAGCAGGGCACTCAAAAACAAGGTACAGGTTTTTCCCCTTTTTAAAACATCACAGCAATGATTCAAAGAGTTACTACACTAACACAGGCTATGTCAACACTTAACATCACAGCAAAATTTTGTCAGAGTTATGCAATCCAAACTACAATGTATCTTTGTGAAGCTTCAAATTATACTTTAAATGTTAAGTGCCTATGTGAATAATGTTGTGCATTAAAATGTCCTTACACACAGGCAGGCCTGTAGCAATGTGGGGCCCATGGGGCCTGGCCTCCTAGCATTTTTTCTGGGTCCACTCCCTCCCGGGCTGGCCCCAAAGAGAATTAATATAACCAGCTTTGATTTAATTAGCTGCGCCCCTCCGAGTTCCACTCCCAAAAAAATTCCTAGCTACAAGGTTGCACACAGCTTTTCTGTTTTGACTGCTGGAAATGATTTTACTGTAATAAGGCTGCTTAACCATCAACACAGAATAGAATCCCACTGTCAATATATAGAGAGCATGATGACAAAGATAAAATGGGACCTTGCACATGTGAGACCCAGGCTGGGATGGTGGACTCAAAACTAAGAATTTGATTGATGGATGTTCTTATTTTTAAAAAAGATTCAAAATATCCAAACATCCGCAGATGATGGTATCCTCAGTCCACCCACCATCTTTGTGGGATTCATAAAACCTCTATGAGCTTTACCAGCTGACTTGCATTTGCATTACATGAAAGAACTTTCCATTAATAGCAACAAAACTAGCTTTTGTATAATGTGTTAAGGATCATGTTATTGCCACTTGCTTTAACCCTTCAGGTTGCCCATTCATTTATCCTTCTAGAAATGTTTCCTTATCTCAGCCAAACACCAATGATTATGATGTTTTTTTTAAAATCCAGGGCATTTATTAATGACTGACTTATTTGTGACTGATAAAACTGTTTAATGGTGCACCAAGGGGTAAATTAGAACTCCACTGGAGTATGTGAGAACACGCATATGCAAAAAGCCATCTGTGCTGTACTGCAGTGTTAGAAAGTAATAGTCGAAGCAGCCCACGAAACAGTCACAAATGGGTAGATGAACAAACAGTCTATCAAAAATTGGCTCGCTGTTCACAACTGGTAAACAAGATGTGAGTCGAATCAGCATAAATTCCATTGGCACCTTCATATATTATGTATAGTTTTTCAGTGCTACCTACATCTTTTTGCTTTTCCTATGTTTTAATTTATTATTTATTTCTTTAAAAAAAATTGCTCCTCACCAAGGCAGCTAACAATTTAAAACATACATGGTAAAATTACATTATAAAACCATTAAAATAACCCCCTTTCCAAATGCACATCATAAAAATAATTTTAAAAAGAGTTTAAAACAGGGATAAAATATATTTTTTAAAAAACCATTAAAAATACATACAACAAAACATTTTTGCAACACTGAGAGCCATAGGTGATGTGATATTGGGAATCTATTATTGGGGATCTATTGATTATTATTAAATAGCCATGAGGGGTCCTGAGATGACTCATAGTTGTGATTTGAGGTTATAGAATCATAGAATCGCAGAGCTAGAAGGGGCCAGACAGACCTTCTAGTCCAACCCTCTGCTCAGTGCAGGATCAGCCTAGAGCATCCCTGACAAGAGAGTCACCTTGGCACTGTGTGAGGTGGCAAACAGGTTGACCATAGGAAGCCCTGATGCCTCAAAATCGGGAGGATATAATTCCTGGATAGTGACCTCTCATGGTGTGGGAGGGTGAACCTGCTCAGCACATCCGCCATAGCACTGTGTACCCCAGCAATATGAATGGCCTGAAGGGAGACATCGTTCTGGTGTGCCCAACTCCAGATTTCTGCAGCTTCTCTGCAGAGAAACAATAGCCCATTACGTGCACGGACATCTTACTGCAGACTTTCAGAGCAGTAAGCCTTTAATCTTGATTTTGGATTCTGTGCCTCCCTTACACGCCATCCTTTTTTCTCTGGTGCATTTATTCTGCAGCTACAATTTTAAAAATGCACTTATCTAAATTGGGGTGGAATGTCACCTGTGACATGTTGGGGGTGGCACAAGTTAATTCTTCACACTGTGTTGTTTTTCTGATCAAACGTACTCCCTTGGTTGCTTTTAGTCCTGGCAGGGAAAAAAGATAGGTGCAACCCCCACTGGAGCTAAAAGCAGGGGAAATAGTATAAGAACTCCCCTGTGAAGAATGCATTTTTTCTTTGGAGGTCTGAAATGAGCAAAACCCTCACTCTGAGTTTTAACACACACACCCTCTCTCAGCAGAGAACAGGCAGGGAAGAGGAAATCAGTTAATGGCTTTACAGGCTCACTTCAGAAATTCTAATAGGCCTAGCTAGAGACAATAGGAGGGTCTAGTCCCCCCCCCCCCCGAAGGCGGGACAGCGGGACAGAGATTTGGAGAAATTAAATACTAGAGACTTCAGGAAGGAATTCCAGGAAGAATCTCCAGGAAAAGATTTTCTGACCCAGCCTGACCTGGTCAGTGAGAAGGGAAAAGAAAGGTGATAAAACTCAGAGGAACAAGGAGAAAGGTCTTTTTTTTGTGCTGAGTTCACCAGAGCAGACAGGACTGAGGTCTGCAGGCCATTAACCATGTGCTGGCCTGGAGAACTGGAGGAAGCTTCAAGGTAATGGCGACTCTGGAGAGATCTGTAACTTCCTAAACTAAGGAGTCTGTCCTATATTCTAACATCTGATTGGTCATGTATAGAGAGAGGGACAGAGGAATTGTGTTTTACCCATTTTTTTAAATCCCTTGGTCAATCTGGTGCTGTGCTAAAAGTATGCTTGTACACATTTTCCATTTTAAAAATACTTTATAACTTTTGATGCTGGTAGATGTTCTCTGTACCACATAGACTTCCACTCTCTTGGACATGCTATTTTAAAAGGAGTGCCATGGGAAAGCAGTCAGTTAGCAAGTGGCTATTCCTCCAAGGGTGCATAAGGCAGTAAATGGTCCCATGGTGACCTGTGGGAGACACAGAGGCAAGGCCTCAGAACCTGGAGGGGAAGCTGGGAGTCTTGACTCTCCCAGTGGGCAATTCCATACAAAGGTCAGGTGGTGACAGTGGTTACCCAAGAGAGAAAGAAAAGCCTCTCTGGGCATTGGAAAAACCTTGGAGGGCAGAGTAGAACTGGGCCTGCAGGCCGGAGCATGCCCGTTCCACCACATCCCCCTTAGCCAGTACACTGATCAATATTGCCTCCCACAGCCACCATTTTGTGCCAAAAACCACTTATATTTTCTGTGATAAAGCAAGCAGAAAAGGCAATAAAGAGAACCCATGTTCAGTACTCAATATTTTGGCCAACTAGTAAATGAAATGTTAACTGTTACTACAGACACTCTTTTGGTTTGGATGAACTGCTCAGCTCCTCTTTAAGGAAAACAAAGAAAGAGGAAAGAGTCGGGCTGTTTGATTCCCCAAGTTTAATTAGAGAGTATAAATGGAATATTGTGAGAATGAGAAGCTATAGATGTCCTGGAGATAATGATGGGGAACTACCTGCCCTGGAGGGGAGGGTATAAATCGAATAAATAAAATATGCATATTTATGCTGACCACTCTACATGCCTCATCATACACTGAAACTAACATACGTGGAAGGCAGGAGATGGGCCTCATTATTTGTTGTTCTGGGGAATAAAAACAGACCCAAGGGGTGATAATACCATTTAAATTGATCTGCTAATGAAATCAAGACAAGCTCTATGATTTCCATCTCTAAAGAAGCATCCTGTGGTGTTTCTGATTGGATGTTGAGAATTGGCATCAGATTACTTCCTTGGAAGCTTGGATGATATAAAACAGGTACTTAATGTTGGACTGTGAAAACAAAAATATTTTCACAGAAGAAAGTAGCTCTGGATGAACTACTGAATAATTACATAGAGTGAAACTTACTCAAATTCCATGGTGGAATTGTTTTCCTGTTTTGTTGAACACAATAATTAGTAATAGTAATAACAATTAAATAAACAGATGAGCTCTGCGGGGGTGAGAAAAAGGCAATCAGTTTTATGGCTGTGAAAGTCTTCTAGCAAGATGACTGTATGGTTTGTGTCACTAATCTTCTCTTCCCATCTCACCTCACCCATTCCTTCTGGTGCTCTCAGAGACCAATGCAATCCCCCCCCCCCCCGTTAAACAGACATGCCTGTGAATCACACATACAGATACCCAATTTGTGCATGGTAACTGCAAGGTACTGGAGCTTTACACTACAAGCAGGGCAGGAAGAAAAGAAATTATAGGCATTATTCCAGGCCTATGTAAGCACAGTTGCACATGCATCTGGGCTAGGGATGCCAGACTCCAGGTGGGACCTGGGGATCCCCTGGAATTACAATGCCAGACTACAGAGATCATTTCCCCAAGAGAAAATAGATGCTTTGAAGGATGGACTCTATGACATTGTACCCCACTGGGGTCCCTGTCCTTCCCAGGCTCCATCCCCAAATCTCCAGGAGTTTCTCAGCCTGGATCTGGCAACCCTAACCCCTCATCCCCCACCAGTGGCCGGGGGAGAGGCCTGGCAAAACCTTCTTCCCTACATGCCCTTTGGGAACTTGCAACCCATCCCATTTATCAGGAGACCTGTGTGTGGCTCCCAATTCAGCTATCCTTCTCCTCCTCAGCCTCAAACCACAGTCCAGAGAGATGTAACCTAGACTCACAGAAACACAGAAAGATAGAATTATAGAGTTGGAAGGGACCTCCAGGGTCATCTAGTCCAACCCCCTGCACAAGGCAGGAAATTCACAAATACCTCCCCCTCCGCATCCCCAGTGACCGCTGTTCCATGCCCAGAAGATGACAAAAAACCTCCAGGATCTCCAGTCAAACTGGCCTGGAGAAAAATTGCTTCCTGACCCCGAAGTGGCAATCAGCATTTCCCTGGACGTGTAAGAAAGGGCCACAAGAACTAAGCACTTAAGGAAGAAATCTGAGGAATGCTTGATTAGTACGTGCCACATGCCTGGACCTCCTTTTAAAGGTGACATGGAAAGGAAAGATGGTGCCTCCACCGAGCCCCAAGCTGATTCATGTCTGCATGGGGAAATTAGGCCAGTCACCATAAAGAAAATCATTAATATGCTCATGAATCGTATTTGCTAAAACTGTCTCCAAACAGAATCAAAATGTATATCATGTAGGTAATAGATAGTGTAATAGATTGTGGTTAGAGTTCATACTAGGATCAGAAAGACCCAGGTTCGAATCCTCACTTTACAACAGAAACTTGCTGTGTGATTTAGGGCCAGTCACACACTATCAACATAATGTACCTCACAGGGTGATTGTGAGGTAAGGTTGCCAACCTCCAGGTGGAAGCTGGAGATCTCCTGGAATTACAACTGATCTCCAGGCAACAGAGATCAGTTCCCCTGCAGAAAATGGCTGCTTTGGGAGGTGGACTCTATGGCATTATGTCCCCTCCTCAGACTCCACCCCCCCAAAAAAAAATCTCCAAGAATTTCCCAACCCAGAGCTGGCAACCCTATTGTGACAATACAACAGAGGAGAGCACAATTTAAGCCACTTTGGGTCCTCACTGGAGAGAAAGATAGAGCATAACTAAGTCAACAAAGGAGTAAATAAATGCTTAGAGCACACACACATTTTACTACGATACGATTCTATGGAAATGATGACTTTAAATGTTATATGTGCTGTTATCTAAAGCGGAGACAAACTAAATATGTTCCCCAGGAATTTTATTTCTCTGTGCCATTGTTTATTTTTAACACTGTCTTTTACTAGCATGGGCCATGACAACTGTTATAGACCTTATACCTGAGGAAGACTGCTACTTTAAGCAGTGAGGACAATTTTGTAAAAAGGAGACTCTGAATTTGAAAAGATAGCATCTCAGGGTGCAAAGATCCAATATCTTCCAGCGGTTTAATTTTTTAATATATAAATTGGATGTGGGACCTCTGTGGTTTGAATGGGGAACATGGTGCTGGGGGAAGGGAATCGACCTGCAGCTGACAGCCTCCAGGCAGGGTCTGGAGTTCTCCCAGAATTATAACTGATCTGCAGGCTACAGACATTAATTTGCCTGGGAAAAGTGGCCACGTCGGTGGCAAAATTCTATGGTACACCATAGATTCTAGGTAAAATCCCTCCTCGAATTCTCCCGTCCACAGGCACTGCCCCCAAATGTCCAGGAATTTCCCTGTCTGGAATTGGCAACTGTAGAGGAACTTTTCTTTCCAATGCTAAGTTCCCATTTTAAATCAACCCCACTGTAAGTACTAAGGTACTATTTGACCCAAACAGGGGAAAAATTTCAGGACACCAGATTCACAAGTGCTGACAAATATACATTTGGAAGGGAACTGGAGCTTATTTATTTATTTATTTATTTATTTGATTTATATCCTGCCCTCCCCCGTAGAGCTCTCATGCCTCTTTGCCTATCTAGGGCCCCTGCCACACGCAGGGGAAAAGGCGCTTGAAGGCGCGGCTTTTAAAAGCCGCGCCAAT
>NW_015159836.1:18445-19902 GCF_001447785.1 Gekko japonicus
CGGCGCGATCAAACGCCAGCTTGCCGCGCCGTGTCCTCTTGAACCACCCAAGGTAGGTGGTTCATTTTGCGGCGGTTCTTCCCAGGTTTGGGCCAGTTCGCATGCGGAAGCAGGACACTTCCCAGATGTCGTGGTGTGATCGCGCCGGTTTGATCCGGCCCCGAACTGGCCCGCTCCCGGACCAAATCGCCGCGTGTGAACGGGACCTAGACATCTTATCTGTAAATCTTTGTATTTCTTTATATATCTGTCTTTGCGTATCTTTACTGAAACATGTATGCCTCAATTCATGCATTACATTTTAATGTCCATACTTCATATGTTTTAGGTGTACAATTAACAAATGCATTAATGAGACAAACATGTAGTGGTCCTTCAAGAACCTATAGTTTGGGCAGCTAGCCTTCAAAAGAAAACCTCTGGGATCCAGATTCCTAACTCCTGCTGTGTTATTTCAACTTCTTCCCTGCAGCTAACCTTTGCTCTGAAGTGTCTTGAGAACATTTTGTGTCTGTTCAAAAGTTGCTGGGAATTGAAACAGGTAGCAAGTTTGACATGAAATGGGTTTTGGCTGCTTGTTGACACAGTCTCATGTTGAAAGAACTGTTGGGAGCAGTGCCATAATGGTGGAAAACGCCATCAAGTTGAAACCGACCTATGACAGTCCAATAGTAAAAAGTAAAGGTAAAGGTTCCCTTGCTCGAAAGCCAGTCGAATCTGACTCTAGGGTTGCGGTGCTCATCTCCGTTTCAAAGCCAAAGAGCCAGCGCTGTCCGAAGATGTTTCCATGGTCATGTGGCCGGCATGACTAAACACCAAGGCGCACGGAACACTCTTACCTTCCCACCGAAGTGGTACCTATTTATCTACTTGCAGTTTCTTGCTTTCAAACTGCTAGGTTGGCAGGAGCTGTACTCACCAGCAAATTCCAAAACTCTACTTTTAGTAAACACAAGGGGGCGGGACCCACGATACTCGCAGGGGGGCCTCCACACAGGAGGCAGAGGAGGAAGCAGCAGGAGAAGGTAAGTTCCCCCCCATCCCGCCGGTTCCTCCCTCGTCTCCTCCACCCCCGCTGCTCGATTTCCCCTCCTTCCCTCCCCCCCCGCTTCGAAGCGAGGCCCAAGCGGCAAGCCGTTCGGGCCTCGCTGCCCTTCCTGCCCCCCGCTGCCTCCGAAGCGAGGTCCGAGCGGCTTGCTGCTCGGGCCTCGCTGCTCTTTCCCCCCAGCTCTTCCCCCCAGCTCTGAAGTGAGGCCCGAGCGGCTTGTAGCTGCCAGGCCTCAATGGTCTCCCCCCATCTCCTCCCCCCCGGCTCCGAAGTGAGGCCTGAGCGGCTTGTAGCCGCCGGGGCTCGCCGATCTCCCCCCTTAGCTCCGAAGCGGGGCCCGAGCGGCTTGTAGCCGCCAGGCCTCGCCGATCTCCCCCGCACCTCCCCCCCCCCACCTCCAAGGCCGTCC
>NW_015159836.1:23044-43092 GCF_001447785.1 Gekko japonicus
CTCCGAAGCGAGGCCCACGTGGCTTGCAGCCGCCGGGCCTCGCCAGTCTCTCTCTTCCCCCCCGGCTCCAAGGAGCCTCGGCAGTCTCTCCCCCCCTTTTGCCTCCGAAGTGAGGCCTGCGGCTTTCGCCGATCTCTCTCTCCCCTCCCCCCGCACTGAAGCGAAGCCGTTCCAAGAGCGTTCCCGGCGCATGCACATGGAACGCTCTTTTAGTTTTGGGGGGGTTTTAATATTCCCCCGATAGTTTTTTAAAGTTTTCAGATTTTTGTGCACACCTGGGGACTGCCCCAAGTGTGCACAAAAAACCCCTCCCCCCCCCAGGTGCCCCCAATGCGCGGATTTAGGTATCCGCACGCACGGTGGCCACTTCGCTTTTAGATACATAGATAGTGAGGTCAGCACCTTTTCTTTTGTTAAGTGTAATTCCTTGTCTGTCTCCAGATTGCTACTTTTAGGGCAATTTCCTCCTTTCTTCACAGTCATTTTACGTTCAGTGTCTCTCAGTTACAGATGTAGTTAGGAACCTCTTTTTGTCTCTCTTTTTTCATATCAAGTATGTTCATTCCTAAATTATCTACTCTTTAATCAAGCTGTGCACCTGCTGTGTTAATGATTCTGCCAACAATTTCTACCTTTTAAAAAGGTCACTCCCCCCTCCTGAGGAAACATGACTTCCAAGAAGCAAGACTTTGTCATCTTCTGTCAAGCTTGTATGCCTTGTGTGGGGTGAGGGTGATCCAAGAAGACTATTTGTTTAGTTATCATGTAACTGTTTTTCTTCTGGTTTTCTGTATTTTGTATTCCTCAATATCTTTTTGTGTGTACATCGGAATAAACCTGTTACAATTCGTACTTTTTGCTTGGAGAGACTTTAGGTTATCTTACCATGAGCAGTTGCTTTATGTTCATACTATCATACAGATCTGAGAACTGCTGTGTTTGTTTCACACAAGTACACAGGCATACATTCAAAGGGGGGAAGTACTGACTGACATAAATCTGATAAATCCTAAGTATCCCCCCAGGTGGTGGCAGGAAAGTATCTGAAGGAGTATTACTGTAGTACAAGAAGGCTAGGCATGTACTAAGTGCAAAACAGGATTCAGAGAAGCTCCAGGATCTATAACAAGAGCCAGCTTGGTGTGGTGGTTAAGAGCGGCAGACTCTAATCTGGAGAACCAGGTTTGATTCCCCACTCCTTCACATGAAGCTAGCTGGGTGACCTTGGGTCAGTCATAGTTCTCTCAGAACTCTCTCAGCCCCATCTACCTCACAGAGTGTCTGTTGTGGGGGAAAGGAAGGGAAGGTGATTGTAAACTGCTATTAGATTCCTTCAGGTAGTGAAGAGGAGAGTATAAAACCAACTCTTCTTCTTCCCTGGCCCATTGTTATTTGACTATTTAGTCCCTACTTGTCACTGTTAATTCTTCATAGAGAGATAAATTGTGCATCTGTAACTAATGTTCTTTTGAGTGGTCCTCTGGGCATTCTTATAAATGGGGTTCTGTGCTTGCAGAAATTGTCTCTGGAACTTCTGTCGCAGCCTTGTAAGCAGTGTTCCCTCTAAGCTGCATTAGTGTGAGCCAGCTCACAGTTTTTTAGCCTCTGGCTCACACATTTTTGTCTTAGCTCAGGAAGGATGGCTCCAGAACAAACTAATTGATGCAGGAGCCAAATCACCTGCTCACAACTTCCATGCCAGTAGCTCACAAAGTAGAATTTTTATTCACATGACTCCATAGCTTAGAGGGAGCATTGCTTGTAAGTGACTGTTTTTGAAGATATCCCTTATAAACATTAAAGGGCTAGAATAATGGGAATATGCTCATCTGAAGCTATGGGTGGCCAGTGGCTGCTTGGAAGAAACCTCTGTTTGCTAATAGTGACCAGATAAATAAATTGTTAATAAAAATCCTGTTCTAGAGCTGTAACCAGGGAACTGGTGAATCTGTTTGTCCCCTCCTGAATTTGTCCCCTGACTGCATGCTTCAAGACATGAAAGCACTTTATCCACTCAATTCCTTCTGCCCACCTGCAAAAGTGATGGTTTAAAAGAAGAAGCGAACCAGCCGTGTGGGAGGTGGATGGGTTGTGTGTGTGTGACCACAAAGTTAACCATCAGGTATAGGCACTTGTGGTGATATGGGACACTGGTAATTGGACGTACCTGGAGATAGTTGCTATAAAACAGTTATTGAAAACAAATATTTCAACTGCTTTCTTATCAAGTGCTTAATTAACTGGCAGGAATAGAGCCCAGAAACACACAGAGGCCTTATTTTGAGCTAAGTGCCTTTTGATATTTATGGGTACCAGTTGCTAACATAGAACAATATTATTAACAACCCAACAAGAGAGTCACTGTGAAGAGACATGCTCTTACTGGGAGTCTCTTTGAGTCCTATCTAACTAGAAGGCAGAAGACCTATTAATATCCAGTGTGTATATATTTCCTGGAATTTTCCAGATCTGGGATAAGTGTTAAGTTTACATCTTAAGTAAGATGGCAATGATAGACATTAGCTTAAAACTTTATGCTGAGTCTTGTCCTCGACAATCCTTAAACAGGTGGATTGCACCTTAGAGCTGACGTTTCACTTGCCCCATGGGAATTGGCATCTCTTATGTTCTTATGTGTTCAGGGAAATGGTTTCTTTACATTGTCATCTCCCCCTCCCCCCACATCTGCAATCATTTAGCTTTCCACTTCTGTGTCACCCAGCTACTCCTGTATAAGAATCTAACAAATTTGTCCTTACAAGTATCATGGATAATAACCAGGACAATGTAA
The DNA here is from genome assembly GCF_001447785.1 of Gekko japonicus. Classification (NCBI taxonomy): domain Eukaryota; kingdom Metazoa; phylum Chordata; class Lepidosauria; order Squamata; family Gekkonidae; genus Gekko; species Gekko japonicus. The sequence goes on from NW_015159836.1 coordinate 25,836, forward strand.
TGTTGCACGTACTAATCCCAGAGTTTTTCCCTTCAGAAGCAGCAGAAGGCAAGTCAGTGTTTTGTAGCCAAGTTACAGAGACAGACGTGGTCAGGATATTGCATTTAAAAAGAAATATTAATAGTATGACCCACAGAATGAGCCCTAACCCTATTAGGGATGCATCTGTCAAGAGATACAGAAGGACAGGTTGAAGGCTGGTCTACAGAGTACCTCAGAAAGTATAGGCTACCTCTTGTGTTATGGATCTTGAGATACAGAAGGACAGGTTGAAGGCTGGTTTACAGAGTACCTCAGATAACGTCAAAAATGAACATTCTGTAAATTAGTAATGCATGAGGGACAATGGAAGGTGTAGAAACCACGAAACCCATTATGGTGCTGGATTCTGAACAGTGACTGGGTCAGATGTCAATGAAATAGTGGCACTCAAATCTGTGAGCCAAGGACCACAGGTGAGGGTATCTTAGAACAGGTTTATTTGAATCCATTTGACTGTTCCCAATATGGGACTAGTGTTTGCTGACATACAGACCCAGTGATTCTAAAAGATTATGGCTGAACTGTCAACACTTCAGCACTCAGCATGAAACCAACAGCTAGTAGCTAGGCATCTATGTAGGGGAAAGTAGAAAGCTCTGATTGGGGAGGAACAGCCATTCTCCTAGGAATGTCAATAAAACAAAGAGCAGAACCCAAAATTGGATTGGAGCCAACATTGATTTTCCATGAACACAAGATGGCAATTTTAATGAGCCCCACCCTTTAAACACCCACATACTCATATGTAGAGATCCTAGGCTCAATCAGTTTTCGAAGTACATGTATAAATGCTGTAAGCACATTTGTTGCTGTAAGCACATTTGCTGGGTCATGGCTGGAGCTACCCTTTGGTCTAAGGCTGCAGATCTCAGAGTATTTGCCACCATAGTCCCACTAAACATATTTTTATATTAAAGTATAGCTCATACTATTTACTGAGACACAGAAACTCTGTAAATATGCACTCCTTTGTGTTTACTTATTGTAAACAGGGACCCACACAGATATACAAGATATCTGAAATTAGACATCGCATAAATCTTGGGCTGGGACAATTAAAGTTTGCCTTTCTTCATAGTTTGTGGCACAGTACTGGGCACAGTATTCACACATTTTTCATCTTCTGGGCTGAACACTGGGGAAGTAGAAGGCTGTCATGTTTTTCTGCAGGACGTTGAACTAGAGATCCCTTTGATGTCTTTCAGCTCCATGACACTTTGAATATTCTAGTAGATGCTTACTTCCTTTACATATGAGGCCTTAAATTATTGATGGATGTCTTCTTTTGACTTATGTAGTAAGGATGCAATCCTACTCCTACTGAAGTCAATTGACCTTAAAAGAGCAGTGTTGCAGCTTCAGACAGCAATTTTCTTCTGATTAAATTTTCATTAGTGATCTTCATTATTTTATTATCTAACATTCTGGCAATGAACACTGGAGAGGGCAGTAACTCTAACTTCAAATATTGAATCACCTGCAGCTACAGCAATGAAGGTTTATCTTCCACAGTGGAAGCCATGTCTGCAACGCCAGTGAAAACAGAATTTCTACAGAAACTATTTATAGAAATTGTTGCCCCCACCCTTTAATGTAACCCACCATATTTAAATGCTATAGAGCATTACGCTCTATAGTGAGTGACATATTTCTGCTTAGGAGGTTCTTTCCACTTAAAATACAAAAAGCAAAGCCAGCGGGCCCTGTTGTTGCTGCCCTTTCTTCTTGAGGCCCGAGCTCTTTGCAGAGATGCTCCAACATCTATAATTTTCCCCATTGTCCTTTTCCATTCTTCTCCAGATCTGTAACATAATTTCTGAGATGGCTGCAACCACAACTATGCCCACAGCATTTTAAGGTTGGGCCTACCATTATTCTGCATGATGACACTGCAGTAATTGATTTACTTTCAATGCCTTCCTTAATGATTCCCAAAACTGACTCTTTTCCCATCATTGTAGCACATTGACAATTTTAGTGAGCTTTCTAGTATGAACCCCAAATCTCTTCCATACGTTGTTAAAACCAGTTTAGACCTCTTCTGTGTATGTGTGAAGTTAAGAATTGTCTGGTTTCCCAGAATACTTTCTATTAATTTATACTAACTTTAATCCTTCATCCTTCTGCTTCTTTGCACCAGTATTCCTTTTGGAGCCTATTAGTAATTTTACTGAACAGTTTGATGCCCTTGGCTGCCAGTTGTGATTCCAGATCATTAAACAGCAGTGGACCCAACAGTGCAAGTCTGCCCATGGAGGGCTTAACTGGCTACTTCCTTCACTAAAGCAAACTGGTCATTCCCACTCTAGTCTTCTCTCAGCATCTCTACCAATTTCCAAATATGGCAGTACTTTGTCATCCCAGCTGTTCCCCTCATTGTCTTCCACCCATTCTTCTATGGTTTCCAAATAGTCTTTGGCCTTGCTGACTCATAGGGCGATTTCGCACTAGAGCTGCCACTTTTCCCCCAGTGTGACCAGGGCCCTTGAAGGGTAAGTGGTAAGGATCAGAGTCTAGTCCACAAGCTATGTAAGAACCAATGGGAGGCTCCAAGCTTGACTAGAAGGGTCTTGTGGAACACTGTATCAGAATAGACAAATAAAGATTAATAATCCCTTTCACCAAAAAAAAAAGGAAATCTGAAGTTGCAAAAAAATACAGTGTCCATCAGCTAAAGTTAAAAAAAAAATTAAGAACACATCCTTCGGAATGTAGTTTTGCAAAGTGTATTATTAAATATCTGACACTGTGTGTTATGTAGAACTTAGGCTATGTGAAATGGTAAAGGTATAACAGTAATCCATGTAACTGCCTAAGGAGGTCTATAGGCATTCTTTTCTGAAGAGATACTCATGGGGCATATCCATCAAACCACATGGCTGCTGGATTCTAAATTCTGGTGTAGATTACTACCCTCGATGCTGGGATAGGAGATGCAGTACAGGGGGAAGACTAATAAACAATGATCAAAGTTGAAATAGCTGTTTTATGAATCATGGTTTCAGTGGTCATCAGAAATCTGTTTAAATTTAACAGAGAATTTAACATAGAACAGAGGTCCATCAGTGGCTATTAGCCACAAGGTATAGATAGGGGCTCTGGGCAAGTGATGCTCTGTCTTCTTGGTGCTTGGGGGGGGTCAACAGTGGGAGGGCTTCTAATGTCCTGGCCCCACTGGTGGACCTCCTGATGGCACTGGTATTTCTGGCCACTGTGTGACACAGAGTGTTGGACTGGATGGGCCTTTGGCCTGATCCAACATTGGCATCTCTTACGTTCTTATGTTCTATGTTCTTATTTTGTATGAAATGCAAGATAACTAGAAGGAAACATGGAATATGTGATGGATCCCATTTATCTCCTCGTGAAAGTATTCCACTGAGCTTCTCATTGCTGGCACACTCTCAAGCAGAACTACCAGCAATCTGTGTGGTGGCGGCTACAGGAAGTGGTGGCAGCTACAAGCATGGACGGCTTCAAAAGGGAATTAGATAAGCATATGGAGCAGAGGTCCATCAGTGGCTATTAGCCACAAGGTATAGATAGGGACTCTGGGGCAAGTGATGCTCTGTCATCTTGGTGCTTGGGGGAGTCAACAGTGGGATGGCTTCTAATGTCCTGGCCCCACTGGTGGACCTCCTGATGGCACTGGTATTTCTGGCCACTGTGGGATACAGAGTGTTGGACTGGATGGGCCTTTGGCCTGATCCAACATTGGCATAATAACCAGGACAATGTAATGTTGCACGTACTAATCCCAGAGTTTTTCCCTTCAGAAGCAGCAGAAGGCAAGTCAGTGTTTTGTAGCCAAGTGACAGAGACAGACGTGATCAGGATATTGCATTTAAAAAGAAATATTAATAGTATGACCCACAGAATGAGCCCTAACCCTATTAGGGATGCATCTGTCAAGAGATACAGAAGGACAGGTTGAAGGCTGGTCTACAGAGTACCTCAGAAAGTATAGGCTACCTCTTGTGTTATGGATCTTGATAACGTCAAAAATGAACATTCTGTAAATTAGTAATGCATGAGGGACAATGGAAGGTGTAGAAACCACGAAACCCATTATGGTGCTGGATTCTGAACAGTGACTGGGTCAGATGTCAATGAAATAGTGGCACTCAAATCTGTGAGCCAAGGACCACAGGTGAGGGTATCTTAGAACAGGTTTATTTGAATCCATTTGACTGTTCCCAATATGGGACTAGTGTTTGCTGACATACAGACCCAGTGATTCTAAAAGATTATGGCTGAACTGTCAACACTTCAGCACTCAGCATGAAACCAACAGCTAGTAGCTAGGCATCTATGTAGGGGAAAGTAGAAAGCTCTGATTGGGGAGGAACAGCCATTCTCCTAGGAATGTCAATAAAACAAAGAGCAGAACCCAAAATTGGATTGGAGCCAACATTGATTTTCCATGAACACAAGATGGCAATTTTAATGAGCCCCACCCTTTAAACACCCACATACTCATATGTAGAGATCCTAGGCTCAATCAGTTTTCGAAGTACATGTATAAATGCTGTAAGCACATTTGTTGCTGTAAGCACATTTGCTGGGTCATGGCTGGAGCTACCCTTTGGTCTAAGGCTGCAGATCTCAGAGTATTTGCCACCATAGTCCCACTAAACATATTTTTATATTAAAGTATAGCTCATACTATTTACTGAGACACAGAAACTCTGTAAATATGCACTCCTTTGTGTTTACTTATTGTAAACAGGGACCCACACAGATATACAAGATATCTGAAATTAGACATCGCATAAATCTTGGGCTGGGACAATTAAAGTTTGCCTTTCTTCATAGTTTGTGGCACAGTACTGGGCACAGTATTCACACATTTTTCATCTTCTGGGCTGAACACTGGGGAAGTAGAAGGCTGTCATGTTTTTCTGCAGGACGTTGAACTAGAGATCCCTTTGATGTCTTTCAGCTCCATGACACTTTGAATATTCTAGTAGATGCTTACTTCCTTTACATATGAGGCCTTAAATTATTGATGGATGTCTTCTTTTGACTTATGTAGTAAGGATGCAATCCTACTCCTACTGAAGTCAATTGACCTTAAAAGAGCAGTGTTGCAGCTTCAGACAGCAATTTTCTTCTGATTAAATTTTCATTAGTGATCTTCATTATTTTATTATCTAACATTCTGGCAATGAACACTGGAGAGGGCAGTAACTCTAACTTCAAATATTGAATCACCTGCAGCTACAGCAATGAAGGTTTATCTTCCACAGTGGAAGCCATGTCTGCAACGCCAGTGAAAACAGAATTTCTACAGAAACTATTTATAGAAATTGTTGCCCCCACCCTTTAATGTAACCCACCATATTTAAATGCTATAGAGCATTACGCTCTATAGTGAGTGACATATTTCTGCTTAGGAGGTTCTTTCCACTTAAAATACAAAAAGCAAAGCCAGCGGGCCCTGTTGTTGCTGCCCTTTCTTCTTGAGGCCCGAGCTCTTTGCAGAGATGCTCCAACATCTATAATTTTCCCCATTGTCCTTTTCCATTCTTCTCCAGATCTGTAACATAATTTCTGAGATGGCTGCAACCACAACTATGCCCACAGCATTTTAAGGTTGGGCCTACCATTATTCTGCATGATGACACTGCAGTAATTGATTTACTTTCAATGCCTTCCTTAATGATTCCCAAAACTGACTCTTTTCCCATCATTGTAGCACATTGACAATTTTAGTGAGCTTTCTAGTATGAACCCCAAATCTCTTCCATACGTTGTTAAAACCAGTTTAGACCTCTTCTGTGTATGTGTGAAGTTAAGAATTGTCTGGTTTCCCAGAATACTTTCTATTAATTTATACTAACTTTAATCCTTCATCCTTCTGCTTCTTTGCACCAGTATTCCTTTTGGAGCCTATTAGTAATTTTACTGAACAGTTTGATGCCCTTGGCTGCCAGTTGTGATTCCAGATCATTAAACAGCAGTGGACCCAACAGTGCAAGTCTGCCCATGGAGGGCTTAACTGGCTACTTCCTTCACTAAAGCAAACTGGTCATTCCCACTCTAGTCTTCTCTCAGCATCTCTACCAATTTCCAAATATGGCAGTACTTTGTCATCCCAGCTGTTCCCCTCATTGTCTTCCACCCATTCTTCTATGGTTTCCAAATAGTCTTTGGCCTTGCTGACTCATAGGGCGATTTCGCACTAGAGCTGCCTCGCGGTTGCGCCGCCGTTTGCCCCGACACAAATATGTCAATTTCACACCCGAAGCTGCGGGGATGCATTTTGACTCGCGGCTTCGCCCAATTTCCTCCGCAGATTCGTGATCCTGTTTTTTTAGGATCACGAAACTGCGGAGGAAATCGGGTGAAGCCGCGGGTCAAATGCAGCCCCGCAGCCTCGGGTGTGAAATTGACAAATAGTGCCGGGGCAAACGGCAGCGCAACCGCGAGTCAGCTCTAGTGCGAAATCGCCCGTAAGCACTGCATGAGAAAGGGGTGCAGAGGGAAGTGTGAGGCCAACAAACACTAACTAGATCCCGCCTGGCATTGCCACATCGTCTCAATCTCTGTCCTTCCCTCAAAGTTTTCCACTGGAAAATCTCACCAGCTCCTATAATTTATTATTTTTTTAAGTGCTAGCACTTTAAAGAGCAGACATTTTAGTCATTAATAATGTCCATGAATCAAATAAAACCCAGTGATTTTTAATATTAGTTGTCTTTGTTGTTTTAGAGTTTATTATTGAATAATTATTTTCCATGTGCTTCTTGTGGGTCTTGTTTGCGGACTCAGGATGAAGAACATATTGCTAGCTTGCACATACAGATGCCCTTTGCTTAGCTTGATTAAAAAAAAACCCACCACGCACAATTACCCAAGACTATGCGAGCCTTTTGGCAGAAGGTAATGTACACACCAGAGCTCCAATTATAAGGGGCCTTAAAAGTTGTTACATGCTAGCAGCTTAAAATAGTTAATTACCAACTTGGGGAGCCAATTCAGTTAATTTATATTTGTAACCAAAAAAAGAAAGTGTGAATTAGGCTTAAAAGGGGGAAAGAAATGAATAGGTATTAGTGCAAACTGTTTACACACACATTTCTGATTTAGGGGAAATGAATATTTAGACATAAGCACATTGGTATAGTAGAACATTTTGTGGTAGTGCATAGGTTGAGTGGTCAATATGTCTGCTTAGTATTTTGAAATCTGTGGCTCTCTCTTGCCTCTTGTCAATAGAAGAGACACACCAACTCTATGATTCTATGATTAGACACCAATATATTTTGTTTCTGTTCAAGCTTTTTTAGGTCTGGTGGCCTGCTTTTACCTTAAAGGTGGTGTTTTCACAGCATTCCTGTTCTTACTTAAAGCAACAGAACGTAGGTGCTATTAATTTCTCCTAGACCACGACATATAAAAGTAGAAAAGTAACCGTGCAGGGTCAAGATAAGAACATAAGAAACCTGCTGGATCAGACCAGTGGACCAGTCTAGCATCCTGCCTCACAGTGGCCCCCCAGTTACTACGGAGGGCCAACAACAGGACATTGAGGCTGAGACCTTCTGCTGATGCTGCTTCCTGGCACTATTCAGAGGTTTACTGCCTCTGAATGTGGAATTTCCTTTTAGTCATCAAGGCTTTTAGCTGCTGAGAAACCTGTCCTTCATAAATCTGTCTAAACCTGTTAAAGCCATCTACACTTGTGGCCACCACTACATCTTCTGACAGCAAATCCCGCATTGTAATAACTTGTTGAGAAAAAAAGTATTTATTGTTCTGTCCTGAATTAACTGCCCATCAGCTTCATTGGATGCCCTCAAATTCTAGCATTTGGGGAGAATGGGAACAGTTCTCTCTGTCCACTCTCTCTATCCCATGCATAGTTTTATATACCTCTATCATGTCCCCACTTATTTGTCCCAGACTCTTCAGCCTTTCCTCATAGGGAAGGTGCTCTAACCCCTCAATCACCTAGGTTGCCCTCTTCTTCACAGTGGTGACAGTCAGTGTGGTGTAGTGGTTAAAGTGTCAGACTAGGACCTGGGAAACCCAGGTTTGAATCCCCACTTGTGGCATGGAAGTTTTCTGGGCAACCTTGGGCAAGTCACAAACTCTCAGCCTAACCTACCTCACAGGGTTGTTGTGAGGATAAAACAGATGAGGGGGAAATTATGTAAGATGTTACGGGTCCCCACTGGGGAGAAAGGCAGGATATAAATAAAAACACATTCTTTACTTTTTTCAGCTCTGTAGTATCTTTGAGATTTGGTGGCCTGAACTGCACACAGTATTCCAAATGGGGCTGCACCATAAATCAATACAAGGGCATTATAAACATGCCCATTTTGTTTTCAATCACCTTCCTGATAATCTCCAGCAGAGAGTCTATTTTTCATTGCTGTGGCACACTGGGTTGACATTTTAATTGAGCTATCCACTATGACCCTAAGGTCTCATTTCCTCTCAGTTTCAGCAAATTCAGACCCTATTAGCATATACATGTTGAGATTTATTTGTTTCAATATGTATGACTTACATGTACCTACATTGACCTTCATTTGCCACTCATCCTATTTGGAGAGATGCTCCTGCAGCTCTTCAGTCTCCGTTGGTTTTCACCATCATGAATAATTTTCTGTTATCTGCAAACCTGGTCCACTGCTCTTAACCACTACAACAAACTGGCTCTCCTGGTGATTTGTCAGTTTCTAATTTGTCCATCAGTTGTAAGACCTCCTCTCTTGTCACCTCAATCCAACCCCAGTCTTTCAACACCCCCCTGAAATCAGTGGTTCCGGAGTGGGTAAACACTTCCCATCTTCCACAGTGAAGACAGAGGCAAAAATGTATTTAGTTTCTCTGCCACTTCCCTATCATCCTTTAATAATCCTTTCAAAGGAATGTTAGTGTTTGTCTTGATTTTAGCACTGTTCCTCAAATTCTCTTTTTACATGCCTAATTATTAACTTACACTTCTTTGTCAGATCCTCCTGTTCCATTTTGTTTACTTCATTATGGCAGATCTCTCACTTTTTAACAGAAGCTTTCTATGGCTTCCCTGACTTGCATTGTTAACCATGCAGGCATTTTTTAAGACTAGACAGTACCTTTCCTAACCTGGGCTTCAATTAGAGTAGTTTTAAATAGCTTCCAATCATCCTCTAGGGATCTGACTTGTATTTTCCTTTCAGCTTTCTTTCAGCCATTCCTCTAATGTTTGTGAAGTCCCCTCTTTTGAAATCAAATGTACAGTTTTGGACTTTAGGGGTAAGTTTCCATTGACATAAATGCTGAACTTCGCAGTATTATGGTCACTGCTGCCAACTAGTACAGCAATATCTACATCTCTCATCAGGTCTTCAGCCCTACTCAGAATCAAGTCCAAGATCACTACCCCTCTTGTTGGCTCTGTGACCAACTGTTCTAGTGCACAGTCATTTATGATATTAAGGAATCTCACTTCTACAGCATGACTTGAGCACATATTTACCCAGCCAATGTGAGGATAGCTGAAGTAACTCAGAATCATAACTTTATTTCCTTCTTCATCTCAAGATCCAGTTTGATCAGGTAGATGATAGTACACTACTACTTTTAAGTAACTTTTAGGGAGCAGTATCTCCACCCATATTGTTTCTGTCAGGGAGTTCATTCTCCTCATGTTTTCAAACTTATTTGATTCTGTTCCCTCTTTGATATATTTATGTATTTTACAAAATTTATATGCCACCTTTCTGCCTTTACAAGGGCCACTAAAGGCAACTGGCTAAAAAATGCAACACTTCTGCTGGGAGAGGGAAGCCACTCCTGACCCAACCTGTCCCCGGCAGGGGGGCAGACTGATCACAACAGAGGTTTCTTCTTACCTGGTCCCGAGCTTCTACGACTGGAAGGGAAGTGACTGTATCCCACTGATCTTCCCCATTCCACCATCTTTCTCAGAGATCCACTATATCTAAATTGTCATTTAGCCCCAAGCACTACAGCTCCCCCATCTTGGTTCGGAGGCCTCCAGCACTGGCATATACACACCTATAATACATTTCCCTCTCCAACAGTCCTCATCTCCCGGGGCCCTTTTGTCTCTGCACATGGCCCTCTGTTGCCATGCTCTCACTCCCAAGTTGTACTGGAAAATGTACATTAGGACTATCCCGGTACTTATGTTCTAAATAAAACATGCACTTTAGCTTTAAGAGTTACAAAGATCAGTCTGGTGAATCTTCTGGGAACAGCTGATACCAGAGCAGGTGTGAAGCTAAGCAGGTGTTGACCACATCAATTCCCCTAGCCTATCCAGGGCATTTTGATTGCTTCCTTTCTTGAAGGCACTCAAGGACCTTCCCCTATGTTATTCTCACAACAACCCTGTGAGGTGGATTATTATGTGTGTCTGGCAGAAGCACACCTCAAGGCTGAACAGGGATTTGAACCCCCTCTCATGAAGTTCTATCCCAATATTCTTACCATTACAACACACTGAATGGGATGGGGGACCAGTAGAATCCCCTATATAAGAACAACTATAATAAATGAACAAAAAGAGTCACAGGGCTAAACTCTCTGATATATGTAGCCCAACAATAAAAAAGGAAACACATTACATTTATTCAGATGTATTTCACCCTTTCTTTTCTTCTCAAGAGCTGGTTCTTGAACAGAGATTAAAGTGCTGAAGAATGATCAAGTGCAAACTCAGTCAAGAATTCTTTTTTGGCTTGAAAAGGGAATAATGATGGAAAAGCAAAGAAATGAAATATACAGAATGAGAAGAAAACTGCCAAGCCTTTAATTGGTCTGTACACAGAAGATGCCGGGAGGAGAGCATGGGGGGAGAATGTATTTGTGAGCACTTTCAAGCCTACCTGCTGCTTTCCCCACTGTAACAACCAACTGGGGGAAGCTTACAGAGTTAACACCTGGCCTAACATGTTCCCACTTGTAAACTACCATTTCACTCTGCTTTTTTTTAAAAAAAAGCTAAAGCAAACATAATGCATGTTTATCCATATCATTTCCATGAGTTCCGTGAACTAGCACCTAGTACTGTCACTAAATCTCTGTGTTAGTCAAGGAACAGAACTGAGAACAGAGCACCCTAACATTTCTTGTTAATTCAATGTCTTTATTAGGGCTGCCAAGCTGCAGCGGGGGATCTCCATGTCTTCACAGGATCCCTGCCGCGGGGGACAGCGATAGGCGTTGCACCGCCGTCGCCAAGATGTGACGCTACGCGTCGCTCTGGCAACGAGGCTGTTTGGAGTCCCATTGCCAGAGCGACGCGTAGCGTCACATCCTGGCGACGGCAGTGCAACGCGTATCGCTGTCCCCCGCGGCAGGGATCCTGTGAAGACGTGCAGATTCCCCGCCACGGCTTGGCAGCCCTAGTCTTTATACTCAACTTTGTAGTGGTTTTGTAACTTAATTGTCTTTTGTTCAGTGGGGCTTAGTTCTGAATACATATTTAACATTGCAAACCTAAACAGAGTTATACCTTTCTAAGTCAGTTGCAATCAGTCAGTTGAAATCCAAGCAGCAGGTTAAACTTAAAAATACATTCCTTTCAATCAGTTTTCACACTAGATATCAAATAAGAACCAATTGCTCAATTCACAACAGAATAGCCAACATCTCTATTATGCTGAAATAGCATATCAATATGTACCAAGTCACAGTATTATGTATTGACTTTGCATATGCCATGTGTGCTTACAACTGGACTCAGGTGGCAAAACAGTCTCAATGGCTTTGAACTCTTTATTTCTTCTTCATATCCAGTTGCTCTTCATAGCTGACTGGGATTATACCCATACATTCTTCAGTCTTTATCACTTCATGTTTCAAAACAGTAGACCTGATTACATCAATGTCACGTCCTAAATGCTCCTGCATCTCTGTAACAGCTGCTGTTGGGGAAACAAAGTCTATCAAAAAATACCTGTAATGAAAGACAAAAAAAAAAGTGTCTATGTCAACAATCATAAAAGATTTTTATACTATACAAATTTAAGTTCATACTGATGTTTGGACTTTCAAAAATCAAAGTTCTAATAATAAAAACATTTTATATGTTTTAATTGACTGAAACCCATCTAACCAACAATACACATGGTCATATTCCTTATGATCCTAGTTCTATGCACTACAGTTGCAACATGTTTGTTGCTAGCCTAAACCACTTTCAAAATGGTATACTAACTCTCCAAAATAAAGATTCTTTACCTGTAGCTTACATTAAAATGGCCATCTGTACAGTGACAAACAAATGTTCTATATTTGCACAGAGCATCTCTGGGCACTTTTTAGTACTCTAGCCAAGGAACTAGCTTTGTACATAAACAAACACATACATATGCTTCTCCTTGAGGGATGATTTCTCTTCAAATATACAGAACAACACCTCTTCAATCCAAATAAAATCAAAGGAAATAAATGCAACTAAGCAACTGGTCTTTCTTCTCCATTGTCTCTGTCCAGGCATACATATAGGATATTGGTGAACAGTCCTCCCTGGAAATGCTACTGTCTGCTCTTGAATGCATGTCCAGTGCTTCATGAATAGATCCTGAGGTTGGAATGGCATCCATCTACCCCAGGTGTTGATACTGAGCAAATATTTTTGTGTGTACTCACAGACTGAGGTGAGTTGGGTTAGTCGACTACTAAGAGCCACATATATCTCCAAGGCTCTTCCCCACAAGGAAGTCTTGGAGAAATATGTGAAATGACTGTATATTAAATGTTAGGCAATGTGCTTTTCACATAGAAAACAGGCAATGACTGTGCCTATCTGTGGAAGGATGTTTTCCCCCATCGCAAGTCCAGAACTTTTTACAAGGATTGCATGCTGGGAAAACCAAGGTGTTTAAAAAACCCTTGAAAGAAACAAAAAAGCAGGGTAGTGGCTAATTAAATTTACAATCAAAAGAAATAAATGCAACCTTTAAAAATCAAAAGACACTGAGGCCCCAGTCACACTGCAGGAAAAGCCGAGGCAGAAGTGCGGCTTTTTAGAGCTGCAGCAAAAGAGAAGTGTGGCAGCAGGATCAGACAGATCCCCCGAGCCGCCGCACATATGCTCCCCAGCGCAATCAGATGCTAGGGGGAAGCCACGGACAGGAGAGTGAGGCGAGTCAGCTGCGCATGTGTGCGCCTGCGCAGTTTGGCAGGGGGCCTCGCATGCTGCAGGAGACAGGTGCGTCGGCGATCACACAGCCACCCATGCCGCGGATTTTCCAGTAGGTAGTAGTGTTTTGCAGGGGGATTTTTACTCCACATCTTTGGCTGGAAGGGACGGGTTGGGGGCGGGGGCGCGACGCTTGCCAGATGTTGGCATCTGATCGCACTGGTTTAATCCACCCTCAATCCATCCGTTCCACGGGGCAATTCCTCCCATGTGACCAGGGCCTAAAGCTCTCAAAGGAAGAAACCCAGAGAGCATTCCCTGAGTTTCTATTCCTTACAGTAGTCTAAGGACACCTGAGCAGGAAAGAGCTCACCCTCTCTCAAACAATACACAGTTGATCTCTGAAGAGAACACCAGTTTCCTGACAATATGCCTAAAATGCTCCTGAAGTTACAGAAACCATGTGTAAAACTATACCAAGAGTACAAAGAAACACATTTTGTAGAAACACTGTTTTTCCTGGGAGATCACTATAGTGGTGCATGTGGAGTATGAACCCAGCAAAAGATGCTCAGTATCAGAGATCTATGTTACACAACAGGTAAGACAAGTGTCTCTCTTTTTTTTTTACTGTTTTGTCAAGAAGTGAATTTTTTTCACAAAAGGAAATAGTAAGAATAACACAGGGAGCAACAGAAACAATTCAAAGAACATAAGAGAAGTCATATTGGATCAGGCCAATGACCCATCAAGTCCAATATTCTGTGTCACCCAGTGACCAAAACCCAGCTGCCATCAGGAGGTCCACCAGTGGGGCCAGGACTCCAGAAGCCCTCCCACTGTTGCCCCCCAAGCACCAAAAGAAGCTCGCATCCACTGCCCTTTTACTTTAATTTTCAAATTAGTAAGCACAGAAGTCACAGTAGAAGACAGGCAGCCCCAATTTGAACTGCTTGGCATTCATTCAGAAACCCATCCCACCACACTATAGATTGTCATCAATCTTGGCAACACTGCAGTTTTTATGCACTCATAGAACTGCCCAAAATTCTTAGTATCAGGGAAGCGTCTTCAGGCTACCATCCCTATTTTGACAAATACAGGACTGGGCCCTATGATTCTTTCCCCTTAACAACAGAGCCCTGCTTGAGAAGAACATGCTTCGTCTTCCAGAGGTAAGCTCCTTGTGCTGGAGGAAGGATCTACCAATAGCAGAACAGGAGAAATCCATATGAATGAAATGAGATGGCAGACCAGTCATACACATGCAACATACAGAGGTTCATGAACAAACTGCAATTTTCTTGTAATATGAACAGCCCTGAAATCCTCATGCTCATGCTCTTCCTCCTTCTTCTATTACATGATTGAACTTTCCGGATCAGGAAGGTCTTCATCTATCTACAATCTGTTGTGACTGGCACATTAAATAATTGGAACTGTTTTTTTACCCACAACCTAGGTTATAGAAGAGGATTAAACAGGGCAAATCTAAGGAATTTCAGTTTCATTCACATTACAAAGAAGTTGTAGCTTGTTTGCAACATCTGAAAACAGTGACAGTCATGGATCACAGTAATCTGGCAAACAAATTCAAAATACTAGGATTCCCCATATGAATTCTGAAAAAAATATTAATTCTTATTGCCAATTTAGGGATTTACTTTTAGCAGAAAAAAATGACATGTTGCATTGTTTTTTTTCATGTGGTGCTTACAGCATTTGATCTTAACTAGGTCTTGCAGAAAACTAAAGAACACAGAACTTTAAGAGGAAAATTACAAAAAAAAACCCTCCACAAACCCTCTTGAAGGGACTTACTCCCAATGTGCCACTGGTAATGTCACTTTAACAGGCTCAATCTCAAAAAGGTTGGTTTAGATTAGAACATCACATTGCCTCTTCCTCACTATGGCAGGCAGTGGAAATTTCCACTGCTGTGCTGCTGATAACTAAAAGCAACATGGGGGATGGGAGAGACGAGCTATTGGTGCATTATCTTTGTTGTGCTAGAAATTTTATCTAAAGATATAAAAGTGCAGCACTGGGGAAATACAGGTTATTAATTGTATCAAGCATCCCTTTTCTCAGCACAAGAGTGAGGCCACAGGTCTGATCTGCATTTATGAACAAAAGGATTTGCTTCAGAAAAATGAACCAAAAAAAGATATGAACACATATGAAGCTGCCTTAAACTGAATCAGCCTATCAGTCCATCAATGTCAGTGTTGTCTACTCACACCAGTAGCAGCTCTCCAGGGTCTCAGGCAGAAGTATATATATTTTTAAAATAATTTTATTTTACAGAAAATGGTAAAAGCAACATATCCCCGAATATATGCTGGGATGTGATAAAACCAGTGCTGAGAGGTAAAATAATCTCCAAGGCCACATACATTCTTAATTAGTTTAGTGGATGCAGCCACTTGTCTGGTTTCTCTTCAGATCGCATAAATCTTTCGCCTTTTACAGAAGTATATTATATCAGCTACTGCCTGGTCCTTTTAACTGGAGATGTTAGGGATTTGAACCTGGGACCCAGTGCATGCAAAGCAGAGCCTCTTCCACTGAGCCACAGCCCGTCCCTGATAGCAACTGCTATTTAGGAGGTGAGCTAAAATTCTACTCATCAACAGAAAATGTTATCAGGACAACCATGGATGTATTTCTATGGAATCCAGGCAACTCTGTAATGCACACAGCAGTTTAAGGTTTGCCTTCATTTAAAGCAACAAAGTGAATGGACACACATCCTTTATTTGCTAACAAAGCGGCTGTAAAAACAGCTCCCAAGTCTAGAAGTCAGCAGCATCAACCAAGCAGGAAAAAAGAAATCAGGAAAATTCCACTGATTCACTGCAGAAACCAGTTATTTTGGTAATTATGCTGCACTGTAAATTGGACAGTTAAAATGTAGGACAACAGTATATTCTCCTGCCAAACAGTAGAACTAAAATATATGAAAATATCTTTAATATTCACTTAAGATCAGAGAAGTGATGGGGAGCTGAATATCTAATGTTATGTAGGCCATGTTTTTTTAAAAAAATGATTCTAAATATACTGAACTATTGAATTCCCAAAGGGGGTTTTCTTAATCAACACCAGAGAAGCACCTGCATCAAAGCTGTCTTTATCATCCTAGTGGGGAAAAAATTTCACATGACCTTGTGCGACTGAGTACCAAAGGAAAACTACTTAAGAGTGTTCCTACAATATTTCCATATTTTGTAAAGAATAAATTTCAGTTTTTCAAGTTCCACTGTAGTTTTAGACTCATACACAGATGCCTCATTAAATCAAGAAGAACATCTTTAGATCATAAGACTGTAACCTACAGAATCACTTGTCTACTGTCAGGCAAGAGCCAGAGTAGGAGTCTCAGAGGTACTTGGCACTTTTGGTAAACATAAGCATGGAGGAAACCAAATGAGCCATTTTAACATCTTGAATAACCTTTCACTTACAGATCAGCCCTATAGCCCATGGAATTCCATGCAAGGTAAGTGGGGCAGAGCTCTCTAAGTCAGCGTGACTTAACACAAACAAACAAAAAACAGTCAGGGGGGGGGGAACCCTCTGGAGCAAGGCAGGGCCCAATTCCAGCACTGGAACGAAGGGACTAGGGCCTTTTGTTTTGTGCTGGAATTGAGAGAGGGCAGTTGCCTTAGCACACTCGCTCACAAGACAAGGTTTTCAGTTCCTCTTTCTGTAACTATTGAATTAAGTATTCACAGACTTGGTGAACGGTACATTGGACCTACCTGAAGGTTCTTTCTCTTCAGTGGGGGAGAAGTCATCCAGGAACTGGTTAGGTCACGCCTCTGCTCGCTCGGATAGGCTATGCAAATTTCTTTATTGCGTGGCTCCTATTGGAGAGACCTAGGTTGACCTCTCCAGTTATGTCCAAGCCCTGTGTTGTTTTCATTTTAGTTCTTGTGCTCCTTCTTTCTTTCTGCATTTATTAAGTGGAGCGATCACACCGTGTTGTACGTGCCACCCTTGTCTTGAATTGAGTTAGTAGTTCTCCATCCTAGGGTGGGATGTGGATGACTTCTCCCCCACTGAAGAGAAAGAACCTTCAGGTAGGTCCAATGTACCATT
>NW_015159836.1:45622-62857 GCF_001447785.1 Gekko japonicus
AATGTTGCAAAGGTTTGCACCAAGACTGGTTTCTTAAAGCCTCTGATTTCCCACTTTGCCAAGATTGAAGATACAGGTCTCTCTGCCCGTTCCCAATTGGTAACCCAGCGTGGAACGCCCTTGTTCGACAGCCTTCAGAAAGGTTCAGATTTAAGCCAGTCGAATACAACTCTAGGGGGCGGTGCTCATCCCCGTTTCCGAGTCGAAGAACCAGCACTGTCCGAAGACTCCTTCGTGGTCATGTGGCTAGAATGACGAGACATCAAGGCACATGGAACACTGTTACCTTGAAGCTGTACCGGAATGACGAGACATCAAGGCGCATGGAACACTGTTACCTTGAAGCTCTACCTGTGCATCTACTTGCAATTTCTAACTTTCGAACTGCTATGTTGGCAGGAACTGGGACTAGAGACGGGCGCTCACTTGCCCATTGGTATCAACAGAGGTTGGGTTCAGTTCTTGATACCAAGAGAGGCAGGAGGACATGGATTGCCAATCCCATTCTGTCGGTGTGTGAGGCAGAAGCCAAGGCATGCTGGCCGACAGTGGGTAGGCTCCATATAGGAATTGCCATTGGTGTTGGTCCCATGGGGCCGGAGGTGGGAGAGGCAGTCCCAGAGATCGATCCCGATCGTCGATGGGCACATGGCAGGGGGAGGGGTGCGTAAAGTTGCGGCCTCCCCAATCAGTGTGGAGACTCTTGACACTGGAGGATTGGGACCATTAAGTCCATTTACTGCTCAGAGTCCGTGAGCTGTATCAGACACAGTATGGGTGGGGATGTTCCACCCTGTGGTCAACCACGGACTGGTGAGTCAAGCATCTTAGGCGGGGGCACAGAGGACGGTTCTGGTACATGGTGAGGTGTTGATGGAACCTTAAGCGGGAACCTATGGTCTCTCTTGTGTTTCTTCTGCTTGACAGGTTTAAGGTCCCTACCCTTTCTGCGTTTCTTAACAGGGGTGTAGGTTTCGGACTTAGATGTCGGGATGTTCCCTCTAAGCTGTGGAGTCTTGTGAGCAAAAATTCTACTTTGTGAGCTACTGGCATCAAAGTTGTGAGTGAGCGATTGGGCTACTGCATAAATCAGTTTGCTCTGGAGCCTTCCTTCCTGAGCGAAGATGAAAATGTGTGAGCCGGAGGCTAAAAAACTGTGAGCTAGCTCACACTAACTCAGCTTAGAGGGAATACTGGTCGAGACCGAGCGTTTGAGCACCAGTTGATCGACATCAGTAGGAGCCGGTGTCAGAGACATTGCAGCAGTCGATGCCGAAGCTGGGGTCAACACTGAGGCGTGGCCTGATGCTTCCTGGGATGACGCCATCGGGGAAGAGAGTGCTGATTTCAGCAAAGCGGTTCGAAGCCTCGCAGCTCTGTTCTTTCTCAATGGTTTCAAGAACTTTGAGCAATGCAAACAAGAGTCCACGTGGTGAGTTCCCCCAATGCACAGAAGGCAGAGGGAGTGTCCATCAGGGAGTGCGATCTTACTACCACACTTCAAACATCACTTAAAGAAGCCCCATCGTTTGGCCATAGGCTGGGGGGGGGGGCTGCTGGAGAAGGGTGGCCCATGGAGGGCCGCACTCTAGGTAAAGTCACTAATTTGCAAACTTATTTCTGTAGGTTGAAGACCGGGAAGTCCGAGGAGAAGGAAGAGCCAAACAGGCCCAAAAGAGAGAGTTCCTGACCAGAGCGTAGGAGGTCCTAACAGCACAGTTGTCAGAAGAAAACTGGAGGGATCATTGTGCCCCTCCCTGTAGTCATGCACAGTGGAGCCCCTGCACGTGACTTGGGAGCAGGCACGAAAATAACTTTTAGCTTTCAAGTTTACCAATCAGGGTCGGTGCAGGCACACTATATCCTAGAGGTGTGATGCACAGAGACCACGAAAAAGATCTAAGCTATGCTGGATGTTTTCTTTAGCGATCTACATGAAGTTGATACATGTTTCACTAAAAAAAATCCAAAAATGTGAACCAATTTAAAGTTACCAGTTTAAAGACTCAACTTTGCAGTTTATATGACAGTATGTTCTGACATATCTGCCAGAGGAAAAAAAAATGATAAACTGCAAAGGCTTTCCGTCCAGTTATACACATTTTTATGTTACACTGCTAGTTAAATATATCAGCTTGTTATTTTTTATTATTAAATACAGGATCTATTAAATGTTGGTTGCCTAGCTACATTCCACCATACTTGCTGAAAGGCAGTTTCCTTTCCAAAAGTATTCTAAAGGAGTTTAACAGCAAAACCTAATGACAAGCAAATTAAAGGGGAAGTTTGTAGTACATTCTCACCACACCTCTAAAACACTTTGATGTTCAACATGACAAAGTGGAACCAGGGGTCATTTCGAGGGGGAACGCGGGGGGAACGCAGTTCCCCTGGGTGAGGTGCAGGGGGCGGGGCACATGACGAAGCCCCGCCCCCTGATTCCGGCCGCCCCGCTTCCGGCCCTCATTCAGCCAGGAGGAGGCAGGAGAAGAGGGAGGGTAAGTTGCTTCCTCCCCGCCTCTCCCCACCCCTGCCTACCTGGGGCCAGGGAGGGCCTTGGCAGGGCTTCCTCGCACTCCCGCTGGCCTCGCAGGTCCACCGCCGGGCCCCTGATATCAGGGGGTGTGGCATATGCTAATGAGTTATGCTAATGAGTTCCCCTAGCTCTTTTTCTACGAAATGACCCCTGAGTGGAACATTTTGTTTTGTTGAAGATAATTTACCTCAAAAGTAGCTAGTGTAGTGGTTAGAACATATTATTATTTTGTTTTCCATCAGTGTCATCTTTAATAAAAACAGATCACTAAAACAGTAGGCCAAAATATGCTATTATAATGGGAATAAACTAATATTCCAAATCAACATCATCATCATCTTACCGAAGTCACTGGCTATTGTGCAAAAAAATGCCCCCCCAGGTGAAAACAAGGGTCTGCACAAGGAAGATACCCCTCTGAACAGACTGCCAAAGCAAGTCTGAAATACGATTGCGCTACTGCATTTACAATGCTAGGGAAAACCAAATAAATCAAGGTTCTATGTTTGTATTGCTTTAAAACTGGCTCATAAATCTGAACAATCTTCCCAACTCCCAGGGCTTTTTTTGTAGAAAAAGCCCAGTAGGAACTAATTAGCATAATTGGCCACACCCAACAGCATAAACTCATTAGCATATTAGGCCACACCCCTGACAGCACAGGTCATTAGCATATGAGGCCAAACTCCTGTGTTACGAGAAGTGTGGTCATCCAGCCACACCCACCTTTTGCTTTTTATTCTGCTTACCTTGTTTGTTGTCAAAACCCAGGGCCTTTTTTTGTAGCAGGAACTCCTTTGCATGTTAGGCCACACACCCCTAATGTAGCCAATCCTAATGAGTTTCTGCTGTTGGGTGTGGCCTATTATGCTAATGAGTTCCTGCTGGGCGTGGCCAACTCAGGAGCCAGCCAGAACTCCGTTCCTGTGCGTTCCTGCCCAAAAATAGCACAGGGGGGGGGGTGGGTAACTAATTTTCCGATCATTGAAACACTTGATTCATAGAGACAACAAATAGAGGGAACATTAGATTCTTACACATGAAAGGGCATACATTTCTAAATTGTGCTGACTTCTTAATATTTATTAATAAATATTTCCACTGGGAATATTTACTCCCCACTTTTTCTGCAAGTTCCAATTAGAAGCCCATAGCAACAGTGTTCAGTCATAGACCACACTCAAAGAAACGCTATGGGCATGCAGAGGAGAGCCACATATACAGCTCCAATTAATGACCAGCTTGTCTCCTGCGCTGTGGGAACAGCTGCTGAGACAACATCAAAGCCCCAGCTGCATGCACTGCTCTTCTGCACATTCAAAGAGCACTTTTTTGGATGGCAGCCTTAAGCATTTGTTTCTTAACAAAACAGCACAAAGGGGGGGGGGTCCCCTAGATATGAGACTTATGTAACTCATACCCTCCTCTTGTGTGTCGTTGATTATGCTTTGAGATTTTATACGGCAGGGTCCTTTCTCCCAGGTTTTCCAACTTCCTCACCACGGCTCCTTTCTCCAACAAAGCCTCCACTGTGCGTTTCAGGGTTGCTGCCACCTCAGGCTTTAAACAAAGAAAAGAAGATACAAATGTGTTTTATTATACAATAATGACACTTAGCACCATACACTTATCTGGTGAGAAAAGATTTGCAAGATGGTTGAAGAAACTAGAAATGATGTTTAGTGGGAAAGAAATCCTGAACATTTTATTCTTGCTCTCCTCTCACTGCCAATATCACAATAGCAAAGTTAGCTGTCACTAAGTAACATGGAGACAACTTTTTAAAAACACCTTCGGAAGCCACAACTCAGTTTGTATTTCAGCTCTCTTTCAGATATATAATCCTGACAGAATGTTATTCTTTTTCTAGGGATTAACAGTTACATAGGGTGCCAAGCTAAAGTGAACTATATCCTATGAGTACATCTTTAATGCTGTTAATGACGGTTATAAATATATAGGCAATAGGCTCAGCATACTCCATATAACTATTAATCCACTTAAAATGTATAGTGCTAACTGCTATTCAGTACTGCAGCATCAGAAAGAAAGATGGAATACAAATTTGAGATACAACGTTTGAAGATTTTTTAATGCTTCACCCATGTTATAATTATGAAGTTAATATAATTATCATAAATAGGTTGATAACAATTTAGTCTCCAATTCCAGCTAAATATCATAGAACAAATGTAACTTTAAAAGTAGATATATTTTAGATGGATCTGTAGAAAGCAAATGAGCACAGGAAAGACCTGTATCACAAAAATGAGAAAGAATGTATACACTGTGTGCTCTGGTCATTTTGGTTTTGTATACCTTTTGTCCTCCAATGCAAAAGGGACTAAGATGGAAACAAACAGATTAATAAAGTTACCTGTCTAGAAAAAAAAATCATGACTACACTGAATGCATGAATACAGTGCAACAAAAAAGTAACTCACAGATTAAGCAATATCAAGAACTCCACTGAGTTCAAGAACTCTATCAAACACACCATACCAAGAAGCTAAGAATGTTTTTAAAATAATACCACAAAGTTGTGCTCAGACTACAGCACGAGAGTGACCTATCAATCCTGTAAGAATTACATAAAAGGTAAAGGTTCCCTTGCTCGAAAGCCAGTTGAATCCGACTCTAGGGTTGCGGTGCTCATCTCCGTTTCAAAGCCGAAGAGCCAGCGCTGTCCAAAGACTTTTCCGTGGTCATGTGGCCGGCATGACTAAACACCAAGGCGCACGAAACGCTGTTACTTTCCCACCAAAGTGGTACCTATTTATCTACTTTCAATTTCTTGCTTTTGAACTGCTAGGTTGGCAGAAGCTGGAACTAGAGACGGGAGCTCACTCCGTCTTGCGGCACCGGGTCTCGAACTGCTGAACTACTGACCTTCCACAGCCTGCAGTTCAGTGTCTTAACCACTTGAGCCACCGCAGCTCCTAAGAACTACATAAAATACATCTAAGACATTTGCAGTACAAAGCTTTGCACCACTTAGTGTTCATTTCCTACTTTTACAGCCAGTCTTCCCTGTCAGCATGATACTGTGAATAATGGGACATAGATCTCTCATGATGCAAAAACAGGTAGGAAGAGTGTGCTCAACCTTTTCAAGATCTAATCTACATACTGAAATCCAAGTTGTCAGTGGGATTCTGGGGCACCTATATACTTTCCCAAAGTCCCCTCTGCATGAAGGGAGAGGCCTCACCTGGATATAATACCACAGAGTCCACCATCCAAAGCAGCCATTTTCTCCAGGGAGACAGATCTCTGCTGTCTAGAATTCAGTTGTAATTCTGGGGGTTCTCCAGGCCCCACTTGGCAGTTGGCAACCCTAGGCCTAGCAGCAGTCTAGGGTTGCCAGGTCCCCCCTGGCCACCAGCAGGGGATTGGGGGTCGTAAGGTTGCCAGATCCAGGTTGGGAAAATTTGGGGGTGGACCCTGGAGAGGACAGGGACCTCAGTGAGGTACAATGTCATAGAGTCCACCCTCCAAAATATCCATTTTCTCCATGGGAAGTTATCATGATCTGGACTGTACAAGCAAAGGCCTAGCAGGCCCAGGGAGCCTGAGTAGCAGTGGGAGAAGGCCAGGCCTACAACTCCCAGAAGCCTGAGAGGTTTTGGC
Organism: Gekko japonicus; assembly: GCF_001447785.1. Taxonomy (NCBI): domain Eukaryota; kingdom Metazoa; phylum Chordata; class Lepidosauria; order Squamata; family Gekkonidae; genus Gekko; species Gekko japonicus. The sequence continues at coordinate 51,789 of NW_015159836.1, forward strand.
CCCAATTTTAGCCAATCACAGAGAAAGGGGACTTATAATAAAAGAGCTGGTACAGAAGAGGAGTTGTTCTTTCTTCCAAGAGAGCAGAGCCAGAAGGAAGGCTGCTGCAGGGAAGAGACCCTCATCCTGAGAGGAAGGGTGCCCCACTTGATACAGTGAGCTAGGGACATTTGGTTTCTTTTCCCTTCACTTACTTATTGTATTGTTCTTGCACCTTGTTTGTTTCCCATATTGGGCTGACCTCCTGTAAAAATAAACCTTTTATTTGTTGTTTACTCTGCCTGGTCCTCAGGCCTATTATTCGGCCAAATGAGGGAGGTCTGTAGGTCTTGGGAGGCTGCTCTGGGCCTTCTCAAGAGATCCTAAATCCAGAGTGGTAGCAGCGTCAGGTGACACCCCACCTGAGCCGTGACATGGTGGCTGTAGTGGTGGGATGGACTAATTTTGGACCCAGGTGAGGCAGAGTGCTATTTGGCACTAGCAGGAAAAAATTGTTTTTCTTTTGGCTTAAGGAAGCCCCATTTTCTGAAGGTGCTTGCAAGACCAAGTAAGGGTCTGGTAAGGTGTGGTGAAAGGGGTTGCCCTAAGGCACGTACCCCCTCATACTATATGCTTCCAGTGGGCCCCCACCCCACTCCTCCTGAGTTCAACGCAGAATGTATTCCTTGGCACCACCGTAAGGAAGTCACTGTAGACGGGTGTGGTGTTGCAGCCTGGTGAGACACCGGCTCCCTGTTGACCACCGTCCACCGCTCTCTTGTGGATCTTAAGTCTCTCATCCCGGGTGAAGAAAGATGGGTGCGGCGCCTGCAGGATGCCAAAGGGATTGCCCTCCCGGTGGCCAGGATACCTATCCAATATGAAGGGTGGAGTGGACAGTGGAAGGTTCTGTGTATGAACACACCCCTGTGGCTATGTTTGTACGGGAAGATCTGGCAGAACACGTACGTCAGTGGCAGGAAGGACAAAATAGGGGTAATGGTCAGCACTGCACGGAAGGAGAGGCAGGCAGGCTGTTACAAGGAGCAACTGAGTCAGAACATTTCCCCAAAATGGCATGCGAAGACCAGAAGAGAAGAAGACCTTCCCAGGGCCAGAATCCTAAGGAACCAGAACAGCTGAGGAAGCTATTTATTGGTGGCCTAAGTTCTGAAACTAACAATGATAGTTTGAGAGAACACTTTGAAACATGGGGCACACTCACTGACTGTGTGGTAATGAGGAACCCACACACAAAACGTTCCCGTGGGTTTGGTTTTGTAACCTATTCTTGTATGGAGAAAGCAGATGCTGCTATGGCAGCTCGACCACATAAAGTGAATGGACTTAACTGTAAAGTGAAAAAAGCCCTCTCCAAGCGAGAAATGCAAGTTGCTACTGAAAAATCGTGGAAGCTTTTGTGGCAAAGGAGACCAGGAGTGGTGGAAGGGGCTCCAAATAGCCCAACTTAGCAGAAGTTGTGATGATTAGTCACCTTACTGTATACATTTTCTCTCTGATTTGTGGTTTATTTGTTAATACTTATTACTGTGTTTATATGTTAATGTTGAATGAGTTGAAAGGGCAAAGCACAGCCCAAATCCCGAGTGCAGACTGCATCAATGGGGATCCAGGGATGGACCCCATGATTTGGTCTGGTGGGGGGGCTGTCATGATCTGGGCTGTGCAAGCAAAGGCCTAGCAGGCCCAGGGAGCCTGAGTAGCAGTGGGAGGAGGCCAGGCCTACAACTCCCAGAAGCCTCTGAGAGGTTTTGGCGCCAATTTTAGCCAATCACAGAGAAAGGGGACTTATAATAAAAGAGCTGGTACAGAAGAGGAGTTGTTCTTTCTTCCAAGAGAGCAGAGCCAGAAGGAAGGCTGCTACAGGGAAGAGATCCTCATTATGAGAGGAAGGGTGAGCAGACTGAGGCGCACATGAGACAGTGAGCTAGGGACAGTATGTTTAGTTGCGTTAGGGCATTTGGTTTCTTTTCCCTTCAGCCACTTATCGTATTGTTCTTGCACCCTGTTTGTTTCCCATATTGGGCTGTCCTGTAAAAATAAACCTTTTATTTGTTGTTTACTCTGCCTGGTCCTCACGCCTATTATTCGGCCAAATGAGGGAGGTCTGTAGGTCTTGGGAGGCTGCTCTGGGCCTTCTCAAGGGAGCCCGGAACCAGAGTGGTGGCAGCGTCAGGTAACACCCCACCTGAGCTGTGATAAAGTCATCTCTGTAGTCTAGAGATGAGCAGTCATTCCCTTAACCACGACACCAAACTGGCAATGTCTGTATTTCCCTGGGGGAAGCCATGCTATGGGGCTAGAAAAGACCGTAAGGCATTATGACCACCACCCCCAACCTCAGGTGGGTCGACCTGCACCATAGCCCCCCTACCAAGACAAGCAGAGATCCGGGGGGGAGGGGCGCCAGCCTCCAGCTGATGCTCACCCCGCCAAGTTCTAGGGTGGGCTGAGAGGTGAGAAGATGGAGGCATCTCACCTTCCTCCAGTCAATCACGTCCTTGAGCTTCCGGAAGAGGAAGATGCCCCTCCCTTGAGACCTGGCGACCTGCGGGGAGGAAGAAGGTCACTGTCAGAGTCCCGCAGCAATCCGTTCTCAACAACACTCCTTCAGAAAGGTTCAAGTTTATCAAGACATGGACAAATTGACTTTATTGTTGAAAGCCCTTTCGGGGATTCCACATTCCAAAACACTTGGTCAAGATGTTACAATTGGTACAATAAGAATAATAGCATATAGGTACAGATACAGACGGGACTTCTAAGATAATTATAAGTGGATTATAAGATATATAGCAATTAATGTAGTATTTTTTTTCTTTTTCGTTACTCATGTTACTCATGAGTAGATAGTATTATAGGATTAGAGACACACTATGAAAAAGGGTATTATTACCCCATATATGTTTTGTGTTTATATGTATGTACGTTATGTATGTTTGTGTTATAATGAAAACTTTAAATAAATTTTGCCCCTTGGGGGCACAAAAAAAGAAAGTTTATTGAGACAGTAAAGGCAGATCGTCTGTGCGTACGCTCTGTGTCAGAACTGACTGCAACTCCTTTCCCTTCCCCTCCCCAAAACACACACCCTGTGAGGTGGGTGGGGCTGAGAGAGCTCTTGACAGAAACTGCTCTTTTTCAAGAACAGCTCTTATCAGAACTATGATTTGCCCAAGCCATCTAGCCAGGTGCAAGTAGAGGAGTGGGGAATCAAACCCGGTTCTCCCAGATTAGAGTCCGCGCACTTCACAACGACACTAAACTGGCTGTCTTATACCTCACCCTTCACTACCCAAGGGAGACTCAGAGCGGCTTACGAACTCCTTTCCCTTCCCCTCCCCACAACAGACACCCTGTGAGGTAGGTGGGGCTGAGAGAGCTCTTGACAGAAATGGCTTTTTTTCAAGAACTACGGCTTGCCCAAGGTCATCCAGCAGGTACAAATGGAAGAGTGGGCAATCAAACCCAGTTCTCCCAGATTAGAGTCTGCGCACTTCACCACTACCCCAAACACCTAGTCCCTATCCAGAGGGGCTCTTTTATCAGATCAAACTAGGAAGCAGGAAGCCGCCCTGAGCCTGCTTGCAGGGAGGGCGGGGTATAAATTTGATAAATAAATAAATAAGAAGAGACTGGATTTATACCCCGCCCTTCACTACCCAAAAGAGTCTCAGAGCAGCTTCCAAACTCCTTTCCCTTCCCCTCCATACGACAGACACCCTGTGAGGTCGGTGGGGCTGAGAGAGCTCTGACAGAAAGGGCTGTTTTTCAAGGACAGCTCTTTTCAGAACTACGGCTTGCCCAAGGTCATCCAGCCAGGTGCAAGTGGAGGAGTGGGGAATCAAACCCGGTTCTCCCAGATTAGAGTCCGCGCATTTAAGAAGAAGAAGAAGAGATTGGATTTATACCCCGCCCTTCACTACCCAAAGGTGTCTCAGAGGGGCTTACAAACTCCTTTCCCTTCCCCTCCCCACAACAGACACCCTGTGAGGTAGGTGGGGCTGAGAGAGCTCTTGACAGAAACTGCTCTTTTTCAACGACAGCTCTTATCAGAATTATGGCTTGCCCAAGGTCATCCAGCCAGGTGCAAGTGGAGGCGTGGGGAATCAAACCCAGATTAGAGTCCGCGCACTTAACCACTACACCAAACTTCTACTTCTACTACACCAAATTTTATTTTCTGTTTTGTGACATCAGTGCCCCCTGACGTATTGAAAGCCCCCCCCCCCGAATTACAAAAATCCTGGCGTCTGCGAGCCACCCACAGATTTCCCCACTGCGGCTCGGAGGCATGCCCGGCTCCTCCCACCTTCTCCCAGCTGCGTTTCTAGAGCCGAACGATGCCGTTTTATTTAGCGACATAAAAGCGAATGCTTGATGGTGTGCCGGGAGATAAAGGTTTTACGGGCAGGGATACGGGAGGGTGGCATTACTCAGGAGTGGCAAGGCCACGGGTGAGTTATGCCAGCCGTCCCCGAGGAGAGATGGTAAAATCTTTTGCAAGGAGCTGGGGGAAGAATTTCTGACTGGGGCTGCCTTTTTGGAAATGGAGGTTTGACCGCCTGTGCAGATTCTTAAAAGCAGCGGTTGCCTCCACAGCACAAGGATCTTCACTGTGCGCCTGAAGCCAAAAAGAGAACGGGACATTCTCCCCAAAGGGCAGGGTTGGCAGAAAACGGGGGGGGGGGGGAAAAAAATTGATTGACTGATATTTGGGAAGGTACTTCACCTAGCGGTAGACCACATGTGGAAGAAGAAGAGTTAGAATATAAGAACATAAGAGAAGCCAGTGTTGGATCAGGCCAATGGCCCATCCAGTCCAACACTCTGTGTCACACAGTGGCCAAAAATACCAGGTGCCATCAGGAGGTCCAGCAGTGGGGCCAGGACACTAGAAGCCCTCCCACTGTTGCCACCCCAGGCACCAAGAATACAGAGCATCCCTTGCCCCAGACCGAGAGTTCCTGTCTATACCTTGTGGCTAATAGCCACTGATGGACCTCTGCTCCATATACTTATCCAATTCCCTCTTATAAGAACATAAGAGAAGCCAGTGTTGGATCAGGCCAATGGCCCCTCCAGTCCAACACTCTGTCACGCAGTGGCCAAAAATACCAGGTGCCTTCAGGAGGTCCAGCTGTGCCTAACAAACTTGAACCCTTTCCCCCTACACCATCGTCTCATCCACGCATTGAGACTCCTGATCTGTGCCTGTCTCTCTGGCCCTGTGCGTGGAACAGGTAGCACATCTGAGAAGGCTACTTTGGAGGTCCTGGACCTAAGTTTCCTGCCCAGCAGCCTAAATTTCTCCTCCAGGACCTCACAACTGCATTTCCCCACATGGTTGGTGCCGACATGCACCACGACCACTGGCTCCTCCCCAGCACTATCTACCAGCCTATCTACAACACGGGTAATGTCTGCTACCTTCGCACCAGGCCTCTCTGCCCTGTTGTTGGCCCTCTGGAGGAAGGGGACGACCACTGTTGGAGACGGGATGCTGGACTAGAGGAACCTCTGGTCTTCTGATGTTCTTCTGAAAACCTCGGCCTCTCTGCCCTGTTGTTGGCCCTCCAGATGAACTGACTGGACACTCTGTGAGACAGGATGCTAGACTAGATGGACCTCTGGTCTGATCCAGCAGGGCTCTTTTGATGTTCTTATGAAGGCCTCGGCCTCTCTCTGCCCTGTTGTTGGCCCTCCAGATGAACTGACTGGCCACTGTGGGAGACAGGAGGCTGGACTAGATGGTCTGATCCAGCAGGGCTCTTTTGATGTTCTTATGAAGGCCTCGGCCTCTCTGCCCTGTTGTTGGCCCTCCAGATGAACTGACTGGACACTCTGTGAGACAGGATGCTAGACTAGATGGACCACTGGTCTGATCCAGCAGGGCTCTTCTGATGTTCTTATGAAGGCCTCAGCCTCTGTTTTCTGTTGTTGGCCCTCCAGAGGAAGTGGCTGGCCACTGTGTGAGACAGGATGTTGGACTAGATGGACCCTCACTGGTCTGATCCAGCAGGGCTTTTCTGATGTTCTTAGGAAGGCCTTGGCCTCTCTGCCCTGTTGTTGGCCCTCCAGAGGAACCGGTTGGCCACTGTGGGAGACGGGATGCCGGAATAGATGGACCCTCACTGGTCTGATCTAGCAGGGCTCTTCTGAGGTTCTTGTGAAGGTCCCTGCCTCCCTGCCCTGTTGTTGGCCTTCCAGAGGAACTGGTTGGCTCCTGTGTGAGACAGGATGCTGGACTAGATGGACCCTCACTGGTCTGATCCTGCGAGCTCTTCTGATATTCTTATGTTCTTACTATATTCCCATTGCAGCTGCGAACAAACCGTCATTCACTGGGGCAACGGAGCCTCTACACAGGGAAGTTTTCCCCTAGGCTTTGCCCATTCGCCTTTTCGCTGTGGTGTCACAGTGATCTATCTACCACTGATTGAAAAAATTAATTGGCAGGAAGTGGTAGGGAGAAAATGGTACTAGATGCCAGCACATTAGGCCACACCCACACCAGAAGTGTGGTCATCCAGCCACACCCACCTTTTGCTTCTTATTCTGTTTACCTTGCTTGTTGTCAAAACCCAGGGCCTTTTTTTGTAGCAGGAACTCCTTTGCATGTTAGGCTACACATCCCTAATGTAGCCAATCCTAATGAGTTTCTGCTGTTGGGTGTGGCCTATTATGCTAATGAGTTCCTGCTGGGCGTGGCCAATTTGGGAGCTAGCCGGAACTCCGTTCCTGTGTGTTCCTGCCCAAAAATAGCCCTGGAAGACACTCCCCCCAAAAACAATGAGCTGCCATTGGTGGGGGCGGGGGGGGGCATGGAGCCAAACCTCCACATGGAAGCTACCTGAGAACTGCACGCTACACCGGCTCACAAAACGAAATGCTGAGTCGGCATTGTTTAAAATATTGCGATAATTCCCAGGGAGCCTTAAACGACGCCAAGGAGAATCGAAGCAATCTAAGAAAGCGCCGTAAGCTCTCGGTCGAGTGAACACCAAAATATCCCGGGCGCTATAAAGAGCCAGAAATAGCAGCTGAAACGGCTCCCTGTCTAGCAGGAAAGCAACTGGGGGGGGAGGGTCAGGAAAGCAAAACGGCAGAGCCGAAGCGGCTCAACGATCCGGGGGGGGGAGAAACCTCTGCAGACTGCCAGTCACTTTGCCCATTTCTAAGCCTGGCGGTTGGGAGCACGCGACGAAAGGGCTGGTCCAGACGCAACCCCAAGTATGGGTTTGGAACAAGGGGCGTGAGCTTTTTATTCACGTGTGCTCTTCCTTCTGCTTCTTCTAATGCTCTTACAGCACAATTCAGCGTGGTGTAGTGGTTAAGGGTGTGGGACTGGGATCTGGGAGACCCGGGTTCGAATCCCCCCCTCGGCCAGTCATATAACTCTCAGCCTAACCTACCTCACAGGGTTGTTGTGAGGATGAAATGGAGGAGAGGAGAAGGGTGTCGGTCACTTTGGGTCCCCGTTGGGGAGAAAGCCGAGACACATATTGTGACGTACTTGCTATGTGGGGAAACGGTTTTACCTTTAAACATGCTTTGTGTACCTAAACTTGGTAGATTTCTGCTGCCACCAGGAATTAACAAATTCAATTCTCTCTCTTTTGGTAGTATGATCTAGGGTCTGGGCACTTCAGAGGACTACGTGGCCCTGAGGAAGTACTGTACTGATTGCTGGGATAAGCTTAAATAAAAATTGATTTATTTAATAAAGAACAAAATAGGTTTCCGGTTATTTTGAACTGTTACTGAAAAAAGGAACTTTGTAAATATAACTGGCAAAGCTTGGTGCTACAAACAGTCACTCAGACTTCACTCTGACAGGTATAGACTCTCAGTATAATCTTTCATATATATATTTATATCCAAACAGGCTAATCTCCTTGTCTTATTCACCCAGAACAGAATCAGCTCTTATAGTCACTCAGACTAAACTGTTTGCCTTATTCGCGCAGAATAGAAGCAAAATTCCATAGTCAAACAGACCATGCTCTCTTCAAACTTCACACACAGAACTCTTCATAACTCTCAGAGTCACACAGACTCTCTTCAAAACTCTTCCCTACTTGTCTCTCTCATATCACAGAATCTCCTCGTGACACACGGTCAGCAGCCAATCACATCACACTTGTCACCCTCTATCACTCTTCTCATATTACTGCAGTCAAACTCAACATTTAGAGACACACGTACACCAAAACATGGAATCATTACACATATGAAGTAAGTAAGTAAATAAATAAATTCAGTTACTAGTTTCTTCTGCAGTGCAAATCATAGGCTGAAACTGGTTTGCAATCCCGATTTGGAAAGCATATACTTCCCAGGGCCAGATGAATACAGGAAGCTGCCTTGTACAGAATCAGACCTTCAGTCCATCAAGATCAGTCTTGTCTACTCAGACAGGCAGCGGCTCTCCAGGGTCTCAGGCGGAGGTCTTTCATATTCACCTCCTTTCAACTGGAGATGCTGGGGATTGAACCTGGGACCTTCCGCATGCATAGCAGATGCTCTTCCATAGAAGAGGAGGAAGAGGAGGAGGAGGAGACAAAGATGATGAAACAGACAAAGATGAAGACAAAGAAGAGGTAGAAGAAGAAGAGTTGGATTCAGGGCTATTTTTGGGCAGGAACGCACAGGAACGGAGTTCCGGCTGGCTCCCGAGTTGGCCACGCCCAGCAGGAACTCATTAGCATAATAGGCCACACCCAACAGCAGAGACTCATTAGGATTGGCTACATTAGGGGTGTGTGGCCTAACATGCAAAGGTGCTCCTGCTTCAAAAAAAGCCCTGGGTTTTGATAACAAACAAGGTAAACAGAATAAGAATCAAAAGGTGGGTGTGGCTGGATGACCACACTTTTGGTAACATGGGGGTGCGGCCTAATGGGCTAATGAGCTGTGCTGTCAGGGGTGTGGCCTAATATGCTAATGAGTTTTGCTGTTGGGTGTGGCCTATTATGCTAATGAGTTCCTGCTGGGCTTTTTCTACAAAAAGAGCCCTGGTTGGATTTATACCCCACCCTTCACTGAGAATCTCAGAGTGACTTACGATCCCCTTCGCTTCCTCTCCCCACAACAGACACCCTGTGAGGTAGGCGGGGCTGAGAGAGCGCCGAGAGAACTTGTGACTGACCCAAGGTCGCCCAGCTGGCTGCATGTGGAGGAGTGGAGAATTCAAACCCTGTTCTCCCAGATTAGAGTCCACTGCTCTTAACCTCTACACACCAAACTGTAGACTAGAGTCCACCGCTCTTAAAGACTACATCAAAACCACCACACCACAAGCTGCTACACCAAACCACAGCCCCCTCCCCATAAGGACCATGGCCTCAGGATTCTGCCTTCCACCCTTGTGTTTTGTGTGTTTATTATTTAATTACACTTATTTTTGTTTGTTTACTTCATTTACACCCCACTTTCCTCCCTAAGGGAGGGACGGACCCAACGTGGTTTCCAACAGCAGCAACAGGTCAAGAGAGGAGGCAGAGTTCAAGCAGAGAGGCAGGAAGCAGGAGAGAGCGAGCGGCTGATCCCTTCATCGGCCATCTGCTTGCGGTCAAGCCCTTTCCCGTCTCCCCCTGTCTGCTAGCCCCCCATCTTGTGGAAGGGCCTTGTCATGATCTGGGCTGTGCAAGCAAGGCCTAGCAGGCCCAGGGAGCCTGTGTAGCAGTGGGAGGAGGCCAGGCCTACAACTCCCAGAAGCCCCTGAGAGGTTTTGGCACCAATTTTAGCCAATCACAGAGAAAGGGGACTGATAATAAAAGAGCTGGTACAGAAAAAGAACCAGTTTGGTGTCGTGGTTAAGTGCGCGGACTCTAATCTGGGAGAACCGGGTTTGATTCCCCACTCCTCCACTTGCACCTGGCTGGATGACCTTGGGCAAGCCATCGTTCTCTCAGAGCTGTTCTCTCAAGAGCAGTCCTCGAGAGAGCTCTCAGCCCCACCTACCTCACCGGGTGTCTGTTGTGGGGAGGGGAAGGGAAAGGAGTTTGTAAGCCGCTTTGAGACTCCGAGTGAAGGGCGGGGTATAAATCCAGTCTCCTCCTCCTCCTCCTCCTCCTCTTCTTCTTCTTCCAAGAGAGCAGGGCCAGATGGAAGGCTGCTGCAGGGAAGAGACCCTCATCCTGAGAGGAAGGGTGAGCAGACTGAGGCCCAACTGAGACAGTGGACCAGGGACTGTGAGTCTAGTGGCGTTAGGGCATTTGGTTCCTTTTCTTTTCACCCCCTTACTGATACTGTTCTTGCACCTTGTTTGTTTCCCATATTGGGCTGACCTCCTGTAAAAATAAAACCTTTTCCTTGTTGTTTACTCTGCCTGGTCCTCACGCTTATTTCGGCCAAACAAGGGAGGTCTGAAGGTCTTGGGAAGGGTGCTCGGGGCCTTCTCAAGGGAACCTAAAACCAGAGTGGTGGCAGCGTCAGGTGACACCCCGCCTGAGCCGTGACAGGCCTGCCCTGAGGAGGTCAGGAGGGCTCCCCATGCTTCCCGCAGTTCTGCAAACTAAGTAAGACCGAATGGTCCAGGAGGACACTTTTATAAAGGTGACAGGCAATGTTCCCTCTAAGCTGTGGAGTCATGTGAGCAAAAATTCTACTTTGTGAGCCACTGGCATTAAAATTGTGAGCGACTGATTTGGCTACTGCTTCAATTAGTTTGATCAATTAGCCATCCTCCCTGAGCTAAGACAAAAATGTGTGAGCCAGAGGCTAAAAAACTGTGAGCTAGCTCACACTAACTCAGCTTAGAGGGAACACTGGTGACAGGGCTAAATATGATAACAGTAGGGTTCGGGAAAGTGCGTTCATAAAGGTAACAGGACCGTGGGCTGTACCACTGCGGCCAGTATGTGTTATCTGTGGCTAGAGGTATTATTTTCAGAAGGGTGATCAAGACGATTGGGGGGAAAGGCTGAAGAGTCTCTGTTAAGTCGCTCGCTTAACAAAGCAGTCGGAGAGTGATTCAGCAAGAACACAACTTTATTCTTCAACTCGAACACAACTCCAACACGGATCAACATCTGATAGCCAGAACAGAACAGTTCAACTTTTAC
>NW_015159836.1:63067-64825 GCF_001447785.1 Gekko japonicus
AGCAATCCAAAACAGTCCAGTGGCACCTTTAAGACCAAGGTTTATTCAGGTACCAGCTCTCCCTCCTCTGCGAGGACAGATCTGCACGCCCCCCCCTGCCCCCAATAGCTAGCAATCCAAAACAGTCCAGTGGAGCCTGAGCGGTGGGTGTTGCCTTCTGACACACTTCCGGTGATGACAGGGGGTGTGGCGTATGCAAACGAGTTGTGCTAATGAGCTCCTGCACCTCTTTTTCTACGAAATGACCCCTGACGACGATCAAAGAAAGTGAAAGTGGCATGCAATGCAGAGGGTACCATAAAATGCGACGCTCAAAGAAAGCGAAGGCGGCGTGGAGTGTGACCATAAAACCCAGTGGTCAAAGGACGTCAAAGCATCATGCAATGCAGAAGAGGATTTCTGTTCCAATGTGGGTTTCGTAAAACGATGGATGGAAATGCCAGTGCAGAACCAGCCAAAGACAGAGGTTGGGGGCTGTGTCATTTCCTGGTCTCCCCTCCTGCCTGTCACTGATGGAGGCGGGAGTGGCATGAAGAAAGGGCGGAAGAGACCGGGAGGGCCCAGGCGAGCCTGATCTCATCTGGCCCCACTGCTGGACCTCCTGCTGGCACCTGGTATTTTTGGCCACTGTGTGACACGGAGTGTTGGGACCAAATTGATCAGGGCAGAAGCTTTCAAGAGCCACACGCTACGGCAAGCAGGGCTCTCACGCTGGTGGCCCACAATTCCGAGTGGCCGGCACAAAGTACACCCCTCCTGCACGCCAGCCAAGTGCAACTCCGTGGCCTCACCACAGCCGCCTTGCCGGAATCTGCTTCTGAAATCCCGGAATCCCGGCCTCTCCCCACCCCCGGGGTGATAAAGCAAGCTTTTCCGAGCCTCGCAGGACATGAGATATTGGGCTGTTAAAGCGTCTCTGGCTCAGGCTCGTATATTACCTTCCCGGTTTTAAGGCCTGCAAATCCCCCCCCCCCCCCCCCCACCCCCCTCCGCTTTGTAAGGGAAAGAAAGAAATGTTTTTATCGCAGGCTTTCTTCGGGAGATTTTTCATCCTCTCGTTCAAGCGGCAGCTGCTTGGGAGATACACGGCCCTGGGCCCTGCCAGAGCCACCGGGTCTGAGATTTTACTGACATTTATTTATTTAAAACGTTTGTCATGCCACCTTCCCACCTGACGGCACCTGGTATTTTTGGCCAAGGATGGGGTGTGGGAGAGGTTGGCCTGACCCACCTCCCTCCACCCGAAAAAGGGTCCGTGTGCTCTCTGCCTGGCCTGCCGACTGCAGTCCTGGTCAGCAGAGTGAACACAGAACCGGCAGGTGGTCGGCTGCCTCCTCACCGAGATGGGCCAGTGAGCCAGTTTCTGGGCGATTCTGCATCTAGCATTCGCTCCACATCTTCTCAACTGGGAGGAAAAACTGCCGCTCAAAACCACATCCCAGTACCTCGGGGCAAGCCCGTGCTGACTGCAAGGTCGCCCCTGAACGGCCATAAGACGGCCATAAATCTATGCAGAAGGTACAACAAAATCCGACAATCAGGGGTCATTTCCTGAGGGAGCACACAGGAGCGGAGCTCTGACAGTAAGGAGCACAGGGGGCGGGCACATGCAACAAGCCCCGCCCCCTGCTCCCAGCAGCCCTCAGTTGGGCCACGAGGAGCAAGAAACAGTCAGGTAAGTTGCAGAGCCCGGCCCACCTTCCGGTACAAGCTCTCCCTCCTCTGTGAGGGCAGATCTGCACGTTTCCCCCCCCCCCA
>NW_015159836.1:65023-73968 GCF_001447785.1 Gekko japonicus
AATGAGTTTCTGCTGTTGGGTGTGGCCTGTTATGCTAATGAGTTCCTGCTGGGCGTGGCCAACTCAGGAGCCAGCCAGAAGTCCGTTCCTGTGCCTTCCTGCCCCAAAATAGCCCTGGTTCTGATAAGAGCTGTTCTTGAAAAAGAGCCGTTTCTGTCAAGAGCTCTCTCAGTCCCACCTACCTCACAGGGTGTCTGTTCTGGGGAGGGGAAGGGAGAGGAGTTTGTAAGCCGCTCTGAGACACCTTTAGGTAGCGAAGAGCGGGGTATAGATCCAATCTCTTCTTCGTCTTCTTCTTCTACTTGGATGGGAGACCACCAAGGAAGTCCACGGCCGCTATACAGAGGCGAGTAATGGCAAACCACCTCCGTTCGTCTCTTGCCCGGAAAACCCTACAGAGTTGCTGTAAGTCGGCTGCAACCTGATGCCAGTTTCTACCACCCCCAGAAGAAACCCGTGAGCCACAGACTTTTCTGACCATCAGAGAAGAGGCTAGTGAGACGTACGCGGCTCCTTCCATCTGCTGGGAGAGCGGTGGGCCACTGGCTCTCTTCCGTGGGCTCTTTTTGGCCTTTGGTTGACCACAATGGAAAAAAACGAACCACCAAGGAACAGACTGTACTTTTAAAAACCCTTCCTGTGCCGCTGTTAGTTCACTCGTAGGCTGCTGGAGTTATTTGAAATATGGTGACCTGCATGTAACCCACTTCGTACAATCGCATTCTTATCCCACCCTCCTGCCAAAGAACTCAGGATGGTTTTTGTCCTGCTCTCCCTTCCTGGTTGGCGTAGTGGTTAGGAGCGCGGACTCTAATCTGGGAGAGCCGCTCTGACTGAGACTCCTTCAGGTAGTGATGGGCGGAGTATGAATCCAATCTCTTCTTTTTCTTCTCTGCCACTGAGTGGACTCTAATCTGGGAGAACTGGGTTTGATTCCCCCCTCCTCCACGTGCAACTGCTGATGTGACCTTGGGTCAGTGACAAGTTCTCTCAGAGCTGTTCTCTCAAGGGCAGTCCTCGAGAAAGCTCTCTGAGCCCTACCTACCTCACAGCGTGTCTGTTGTGGGGAGGGGAAGGGGATTGTAAGCTGCTCTGAGACTCCTTCGGGTAGTGAAGGGCGGGGGATAAATCCAATCTCCTTCTTCTCTCTCTTCTCCATTTTGTTCTCACAACAACCCATGTGTGGCAGGTGCGGCTAAGTGTGTGTGACTGTCCCCAAATCACCCCTGAACTTTACTTAAAAGGTAAAGGTTCCCTTGCTCGAAAGCCAGTCGAATACGACTCTAGGGTTGCGGTGCTCATCTCCGTTTCAAAGCCGAAGAGCCAGCGCCCCCACCTACCTCACAGGGTGTCTGTTGTGGGGAGGGGAAGGGAAAGGAGATTGTAAGCCGCTCTCCTGCGGGTAGTGAAGGGCGGGGTATAAATCCAATCTCCTCTCTCTTCTCCATTCTGTTCTCACAACAACCCATGTGTGGCAGGTGAGGCTAAGTGTGTGTGTGACTGGGCCCAAATCACCCGTGAACTTTACTTAGCAGAGCGTAATTACAAAAAGCCAAGGACAAAACAAAAGCCAGAAAGAATACTATTCGCCTTAAATCTAACTTATGCCTCCCAGTGGAAATCAAGAAGTGGGCATTTATGTATCGTATTTAAAACATTTCAAACTGCTTCCCTCTCAGAGCTCAACACTTTAACTACAACACCACACAGGATCTCAGAGTCTCTCGCTCTCCTTTCCTGAGATGTAGCTCTCTTTCTTTCCTGCTCAACGAACAGCTCTGGCTGCTTCCATGGGAGCATGTGTCTCTGCCTTTGCTTCCAAACTGAAGCAGTGGGAGCCCCCCTCAGTGCATTAGACTAAGCAGACAAAGAGTCAAGAACACCTGGAATTAAGTGCTGCAGGAATTGGCGGTCGCAACAAGCACAGGCAACTTCAAGAGACAATTGGAGAAACATCTGGAGCAGAGGTCCATCAGTGGCTATTAGCCACACGTAGAGGGAACACTGTCTGGGGCAGTGATGCTCTGTATTCTTGGTGCTTGGGGGGCAAGAGTGGGAGGGCTTCTGGAGTTCTGACCTCGCTGGTGGATCTCCTGATGGCAGCTGGGTTTGGGGCACTGTGTGACACCGGGTGTTGGACTGGATGGGCCAGTGGCCTGATCGAGCAGGGCTCTTCTGATGTTCTCATATGGAGCAGAGGTCCATCAGTGGCTTTTAGCAACAAGATCTAGATGGAACACTCTGTCTGGGTGATGCTTTGTTTTCCTGGTGCTGGGAGGGGCCACAGTGGGAGGGCTTCTGGAGTTCTGGTCCCACTGCTGGACCTCCTGATGGCACCTGGTCTTTTTGGCCACTGTGTGACACAGAGTGTTGGACTGGATGGGCCACTGGCCTCATCCAACGTGGCTTCTCTTACGTTCTTATTACAGATTCTCTTCTCTATCTCATCCTCTAACGTCAACAAAGCAACAACGATATATTCTAATTTATTGCGGGCATAAGACGTGGGACTTTGGCTTGCCAAACTGGCGATGTGCGATTTATAGCTCTGTGCCGTTCGTGGCCTAATCCTGCCTGCAGCAAGGCAACATCAACGGTCCTGTCGCTTTCAGTCGCTATCGCAGAGCCTTTCTGAGCGTGCTCTGCCGCGAAGGTATTTAAAATTACTTTTTAATTCATGACCACCGATTGTCTTAAAGTCCTGGCGAAGGGATGGGCTATATGTTCAGACGTATTCAACGGCGTGCCGTGGAAGTCCCGTTCCCACCACATCTCCTGTGACCTGCATCCTTCCACCTGTCAACACAACAGTGGCTCCTACAACTGAAATTATATATACACGGATATACGGATGTATTAGTCCCGTTTAGCATTTCCTGGTTTCCCCCACATGCTAATTGAGAACGTGGGCCCAAATCGGCTTAATGCAAGGTTTCTTGCTGGCAATTAACGCAAATTATCATTTGTAGACTTAGATAATCGCTGGCTGTTATCCTCCTGGCAGTAATTCACCAGCTAGTTTGCATAATTGCCTCCCTCTCCCCGGCTCAGGAACCCCCATCCCTTATTTGCTCCATCTGTGGTGGAGTCGGGCGGAGCGGCTGGTGCCTGCCTTCATCTGCCCGGCCGATGACCTGTCCCCGCTGTGCGCACTGGCAGATGGGTGTTGGAGGCAATTACGCAGGGCGGCGCAGGAGTCAAGGAGTTCGCCCGCCATCCGGAGAGGGCACAGCGCTTCCTCGGCTCTGCTCAGCGTCTTGCCAACCTCCAAAACGGCAGATGGTTTCCTGATAACGCGGGGAGGTGAACCAGTGGAATCAAGGATAACGTACGGGGAAATCTCGCTTCTCTTCCGTCTTGGTCGAGGGCGAAAGGAGCCAATGGCCAGCCAGATGCTGCATTTGTTTTGATCTACTCCTGCTTAGAATCATAGAATGTTAGAGTTGGAATGGACCATGCAGGTCATCTAGTCCAGCCCCCTGCACTCTGCAGGAGCACAGCCGAAAGATAGCCCTACAACATACCCGAAAGAGGGTCGTCCAGCCTCCGCTTGAAAACGTCCAGCGAAGGAGCATCCCCCACCTCCCAAGGCAGACTGTGTTCCACTGCTCAACCACTCTGACAGTTAGGAAGTTTCTCCTGATATTTAGCCGGTACTGACTCCCTTGTAATTTCCGCCCATTAGATCTAGTCTTGCAATCCGGAGCAAGAGAGAACAGATCTGCTCCATCTTCTACATGACAGCCCTTCAGATACTGCAATCCTGTCCCCTCTAAGCCTTCTCTTTCCCAGGCTAAACAGACCCAACTCTTTCAGCCTTTCTTCATAAGACTTGGATTCCAACCCTCTCACCATCCTGGTTGCCCTCTTCTGGACACGCTCGGGCTTGTCAACATCCTTCCTAAAATGCGGTGCCCAAAACTGGACACAGGACTGACCATCACAGAATAGAGCGGAACTATGTTGGAGTTTCAAGTTGCTTACACTTCAGTAATTACAGCGTTAAGTGTTGTTTATTAGGAAACAGGATGTTACGTTACATAATGTATTCTACGGGGGAAGGTTTGTGGGAGTTGTTTAGTCTAATGAGGTGACCTGTAACCTTTGTATTGGTCAACTAACAACTTGCTTGTGGAAATCTAGCATTATTATATTCACAAGGTTTATGGCTCTTTGTGTGAAGCGGACAGGAAGCCCCCTCTAGAAGATAGAAAGAAAGAAAGATGTAGCTCTTAGCTTTCATTTTATTTATTTTATCCAAAGTACCTTACCCATGCTTTATTTTGTTTTGTAGTAAAGATATATTTCTTTTACTAATGTGACTCTTGTGTTTGCAAAATGACCATCGATCTTGAATCTCAGAATCCCAACAAACTACCACCTCCCCTGATCTCGACACAGTGCTTCTGTGAATGCATCCCAAGATTGCTTACATTACGCACCCAGGTGGTGACGCTTCACCTTCTCGGGGCCCTTAACTTCAGTAAGGTCAAGCTGCTGAGAAGATGCAGACTTGGTTTGAATAGGGACCAAAAGCAAAAGTCCGGTCGTGTCTTGGGGTAGCCCGTGCCAGTGCGTGGCGGCAGAACAAAACCGGAGACCAGTGGCATCCTAAAGACTAGCAATACGTATCCCAGGTGGGTGGGCGTGTGGGCCTGAAGCAGCGGAACAAAGTTTGAGTCCAGTGGCACCTTTAAAAAGACCAGCAAGGGTTAATTCTGGGAATCAGCTTTCGTGGCACACGAATTAAACCTTGTTGATCTTAAAAGTGTCACTGGACTCAAACTTTGTTCAAAATGTATTCCAGTTTAAGATTAGATCAGAGGAAGTGACCTCTGATTTACAGTATTCTGGAATAAATGTTGTTAGTCTTTAAGACGCCACTGGGCGTCTGTTTTATTGGGCTTTAGAAAGTCTCTTTTAGGCTGTGGTCACACACACTAAATAATCCACTTTCAAGCCCCTTTCAATGCACTTTCCAACTGGATTTTGCCAGTTCACACAGTCAAATCCAGTTGGAAAGTGCACTGAAAGTGAATTGAAAGTGGATTATTTAGTGTGTGGGCGATTCTGCATTGGCTTTTCCCTCCGTTGTTTTACCAAACCCATCTTGGAACACACATCCCCCTCTGCATTGCATGCTGCTCTCGCTTCCCTTGACCCTCGGGTTTTATGGTACCTTCTGCATAGATTTATGGCCGTTCAGGGGTGACGCCGCAATCAGTATGACATTGCCCCAGGGTATCTGAATGTGGTTTTGGGTGGCACTTTCCCCTCACTTTGAGAGCCAGTTTGGTGTAGTGGTTAAGTGTGCGGACTCTAATCTGGGAGAACTGGGTTTGATTCCCTATTCCTCCACTTGCACCTGGCTGGATGACCTTGGGCAAGCCGTAGTTCTGATAAGAGCTGTTCTTGAAAAAGAGCAGTTTCTGTCAAGCGCTCTCTCAGCCCCGCCTACCTCACAGGGTGTCTGTTGTGGGGAGGGGAGGGGAAAGGAGTTTGTAAGCCGCTCTGAGACTCCTCTGGGTAGTGACGGGCGCGGGAATCAATCCAATCTCTTCTTCCTCTTCCTCTTCTTCTTCTTTTCTTCCCCTCCCCACTATCACCCAACAGATACCCTGTGAAGTAAGTGGGGCTGAGAGAGCTCTTTCCAGGACTGCCCTTGAGAGAACAGCTCTGACAGAACCATGCCTTGCCCAAGGTCATCCAGCGCTGCAAGTGGAGGAGTGGGGGAGTGGGGAATCACACCCGGCTCTCCCAGATTAGAGTCCGCACTCCTAACCACTACACCAAACTGGCTCTCAGCAAACACACACACACATTTGGTTTTAATCTGTAATGTTTTCATTACCGTTTGCAAAAGGCCTTGAGCAACGAGGAAAGGTGGGGCACAGTGGTTAGGGCATTGGGCTAGGACCTGGGAGACCCAGGTTCGAGTCACCACTGAGTTGTGGAAGCTTGCTGGGTGACCTTGGGCCACTCACACCCTCTCAGCCTCGGCTACCTCGCAGGGTTGTTGTGAGGATAAAATTGAGGAGAGGAGAACGAGGTAAGCTGCTTTGGGTCTTCCTTGGGGAGAAAGGCTGGGTATATATGAAATGAACAAGCAGATACAGTAAGAAAGTTTTTATCCAGCTCCATTACCTGAGCTCAGTCAAACCACAGACCCTGGAGACTAAACCTGAGACCTTCTATATCCAAAACATGTCTTTTTCCAGCCTGATGCTCTGCATTCTTGGTGCTTTCAAGGGGAGGCAACAGTGGGAGGGCTTCTAGTGTCCTGGCCCCACTGGTGGACCTCCTGAGGGCACCTGATGTTTTTGGCCACTGTGTGACAGAGTGTTGGACTGGATGGGCCACTGGCCTGATCCAACACTGGCTTCTCTTATGTTCTTTTAAGAGGGAATTGGAGAAACATCTGGAGCAGAGGTCCATCAGTGGCTATGAGCCCCAAGGTACAGATAGGAACTCTCAGTCTGGGGCAAGGGATGCTCTGCATTCTCGGTGCTGGGGGGGGGCAACAGTGGGAGGGTTTCTTGAGTTCTGGCCCTGCTTGTGGACCTCCTGATGGCACCTAGGTTTGGCCACTGTGTGACACAGAGAGCTGGACTGGATGGGCCATTGGCCTGATCCAATATGGCTTCTCTTGTGTTCTTAAGAGTAGAGATTCATGAGTGGTTATTAGCCATAAGGTCTTGATGGAACACTCTGTCTGGGGCACTGATGCTCTGCATTCTTGGTGTTTGGGGGGGGCAAGAGTGGGACGGCTTCTGGAGTTCGGGGGGGGGGGAAAACAGTGGGGGGTCTTCTGGTGTCCTGGCCCCACTGCTGGACCTCCTGATGGCACCTGGTCTTTTTGGCCACTGTGTGACACAGAGTGTTGGACTGGATGGGCCATTGGCCTGATCCCACATTGGCTCCTCTTATGTTCCTACGTTCTTATCTTCAGTCCTTGGCCACATTATTATTCCCACTCCCAAGGGCAGGCTGGTTCCCCGCCCCCCGCCCCGCCCTTGCAGAGGGCAGTCTGCATACCCTCCCCCAAGTCTGCATACCCTCGGCCCCCCTACCGGTTTCATAATCCAGGTGATGCCGGGGTTCTTGCGGAATTCTTCCACAAACAGGTGGTATTCCGAGGGCATCTCAAACGTCTTGGGGAAGAAGTCGCATTTCATGGCCTCCAGCTTCCCGGAGTCCCGCTCCAGCTGCTTCCGGAAGCGCTTCAGGTTCTTCACAATGTAGTTCTTCCGAGTCAGCTGCGCCCGTGGAGAGAGAAAAACCAGGGCTGGTCTCAATAAACGGTGACAGCAAACTGTGTCGGGCTGGTGCGGTCCAGCGAGGGAGGGCATCGGCTATGAGCGGGAAGCCTTGGGTTCAAATCTCACCACATTCCCGAATTCATCACACAGTCTTAAGCAAGCGCCTGTCTCTCAGCCTCATCTTCCACCCGACCTCCACCCTGCCCAGCCCCAGTCCTCACTCTGGGCTAATATCGGCCTGCTTACAGGACTCTGGTACACGTGAAGTGAACACCGGAAGTTGCCTTCTACTGAATCAGACCCCGGGTCCATCAAGTTCAGTCTTGTCTACTGAGACTGGCAGCAGGTCTCCAGGGACCCAGTCAGAGGACTTTACATCATCTATTACCTGATCCTTTTAATTGGAGATGCCGGAGATTAAACCTGGGAACTTGTGCACACCAGCAGATGCTCTGCCACTGAGCTACATCCCCCCCCCAAAGTAAAGAGAGTCTTTTAGAAAAGTAAAAAGCTGACAAAAAATTTTAAGGGTGGATATAAATAAATATAAATTGTTATCTTTAAAGCAGCTTAAACAGGGAATGAGAAATTACTTAAATTACTTAAGCAGTTAGAATGGCTTTATTAAGGTGAAGCCGGTTTGATAGTAACATTATTGATACTAAAGGAATTGTAATTTAGATCTACTATAAAATTTGTTGTTAAAGTAATGTATAAAACCTTGTAATATGTGCTTTAATTTACTGGATGGGGAAAGGATAATGGAAATGAATTGAGTTATTAATCCAGATTGGAATGCTACAATGTACAAGAATAGCAAGTTCCTCCATTGGGTGCTGGTAGGGCAGTCCCCACCCCTGACTATATGTGGCCATAGATAGGGATAACAGAGTAACTGTAAGCCGCTCAGAGACCCCTTGGGGGGTTCGAGCGGGATACAAGCCGAAAGCATAAATAAAAAATAAATATAAAATAAAAACGTACTTAAGTATCTGTATATCCCAGTGTGTGTTTGTCTAAAAAAGTATTAAATAGATTATATAAAAAAGAAACTGATTATTTGTTTTCATTTTACAAAAGAATATAAACAATGAATGTAAACCACCCATTTCCTCCCTGTTGGAGTTAGGACTCGCTTACATTTCAGTCATTATGGAGTTAACTGATACTGTTAGTTGTTAGGAAACAGGACATGACTTTATGTCACCTGTACTTTGTTGGAGGTGTTTTGACCTGTAACCTTTCTATTGGTCAGTTAGAGTCTTCTTTGTAGAAATTGCCTTGATCTCATATGCATGTATTCACAATCTTTATTGTTGACCTTTCGGTCTTTGTTGCTGACCGAGGAGAAGGAGAAGGCTCGCCATCACTTATTTCTCTAGCAATGTGACTGTTAGCGTTCGTTAGATGCTAGGGCAGGGGTGTCAAATATGCGGCCCGGGGCCTGGATCAGGCCCCCGGAGGCCTTCCATCAGGCCCACAGTGGAACTGGCCATCTCCTGCTTCCAGTTCTGCTGCTGCTGCTGCATCATAGCTCGCTTCGCCAGACTCTCTCAATCGCTCAGCCATTTCATGTTTCAACCTGGGTCCTAGACTCAGAACTCTGAGCATGAGATTTCTGTGGTGAACGTCGATAAAGCAAAAGTAGGTTTGCAGCTTTATTTATTTATTCATTCATTCATTAGA
>NW_015159836.1:75015-78827 GCF_001447785.1 Gekko japonicus
GGGGATTGAACCTGGGACCTTCTGCATGCCAAGCAGAGGCTCTACCACTGAGCCACAGCCCCTCTTTACAGCTCTCCAGGGTCTCAGCCAGAGGTCTTTCCTGCCTGGTCCTTTTTAACTGGAGATGCCGTGGATTGAACCTGGAACCTTCTGCATGCCAAGAAGAGGCTCTGCCACTGAGCCACAGCCCCTCTTGACAGCTCCCCAGGGTCTCAGGCTGAGGTCTTTCACATCACCTCCTGCCTGGCCCCTTTTAACTGGAGATGCCGGGGATTGAACCTGGGACCTTCTGCATGCCAAGCAGATGCTCTTGCACTGAGCCACGGCTCCTCTGTACAGCTCTCCAGGGCCTCATGCAGAGTTCTTTCCCATCACCTCCTGCCTGGTCCTTTTAACTGGAGATGCCGGGGATTGAACCTGGGACCTTCTGCATGCCAAGCAGAGGCTCTACCACTGAGCCACAGCCCCTCTTTACAGCTCTCCAGGGTCTCAGCCAGAGGTCTTTCCTGCCTGGTCCTTTTTAACTGGAGATGCCGTGGATTGAACCTGGAACCTTCTGCATGCCAAGAAGAGGCTCTGCCACTGAGCCACGGCCCCTCTTGACAGCTCCCCAGGGTCTCAGGCTGAGGTCTTTCACATCACCTCCTGCCTGGCCCCTTTTAACTGGAGATGCCGGGGATTGAACCTGGGACCTTCTGCATGCCAAGCAGATGCTCTTGCACTGAGCCACGGCTCCTCTGTACAGCTCTCCAGGGCCTCATGCAGAGTTCTTTCCCATCACCTCCTGCCTGGTCCTTTTAACTGGAGATGCCGGGGATTGAACCTGGGACCTTCTGCAGGCCAAGCAGAGGCTCTCCCACTGAGCCACGGCCCCTCTTGACAGCTCTCCAGGGTCTCAGGCTGAGGTCTTTCACATCACCTACTGCCTGGTCCTTTCAACTGCAGATGCCAGAGATTCAACCTGGGATGTTCTGTAGGCCAAGCAGATGCTCTGAGCCAAGGCCCTTCCACAGATATCGGATGTTGGCATCCAAAACATCTGCACAGCAAGAATTTTCAGTCCTAGCCCTTCACACTGGTCTGACATTATCACCAGCCAAGCTGTGGGCCTCTCTCGCCCCGGCACCTCTTACCTCGTAGTGATTGCGGAAGTGACTGATGCGGACGTGCTCGTCCATGTAGGTGTGGTCAAAGTTCTCCTGGAGCCAGCGGATGTCACACCAGTAGAAGTCCCAGTCACCTTCCCTGTGAATAAAGGGCAGACAACACCCAGGAAGATGTGATCACAGGACATTCGCTCTCTTTCATCTGTGGATTTGGTAACTAATTTTCAGACTTGTAAATATTGAGGGCCTCTGATCTCGACAGTATAAAATCTGCTTTAAAAAAATAATAATCAGTTTTCCACACGTATCCACAGGAGGTGGTGGTGGCTACAAGCATGGACAGCTTCAAGAGGGGATTAGATAAACATATGGAGCAGAGATCCATCAGCGGCTGTTAGCCACAAGGTATAGATAGGAACTCTCAGGCCTGGGGCAAGTGATGTTCTGTATTCTTGGTGCTGGGGTGGTAGTGGATAGTGGGAGGGCTTCTAGTGTCCTGGCCTCACTGCTGGACCTCCTGATGGCACCTGGTGTTTTTGGCCACTGTGTGACACAGAGTGTTGGACTGGAGGGGCCATTGGCCTGATCCAGCATTGGCTTCTCTTATGTTCTTATGTCTGGGGCAAGGGATGCTCTGTATTCTTGGTGCTTGGGGGGGGGGGCTAACAGTGTGTGGGGGCTTCTAGTCTCCTGGCCCCACTGCTGGACCTCCTGATGGCCCCTGGTATTTTTGGCCACTGTGTGACACAGAGTGTTGGACTGGATTGGCCACTGGCCTGAACCAACATTGGCTTCTCTTATGTTCTCATGTTCACAGTTATCTTATGACAGTGCATATATCGGAAACTATCCAACTTTCTTTCAATGAAATAATTTCAGCTCGCCTTAAAGATGCAGATGGACTATTTCAGCAAGGTTTTGATCAAAGACTTAACATGAGGCTCCCATCAAGTAATTATCAGAGGAAACAATGTTTTAGGTGCTGGCATATCCAGATCTTTTAAACCAGGAACCCCCAACCATACCTGAAGACCTGAGAACTTTCCAACTTTTCTCTGTTGGTGATTAGCAAGAAGCCTCATCCGGTGACAGTCAGCCGCAGCAGTTGTCACAATAAACCACAGTTTATAAATCACAGTTTGATTAAACTGACTTAGGGTGTTGTTTGATTAAACTGACTTAGGGTGTTGTTTGAATGCAACCTATCTAGCAAACTGTGGTTTGTAAACGGGTGATAAGACAGAATGCTAAAACGTGGCTTGTACCTGGCTTCTTAACTGGGGTTTCTCATGTGGAATGAATGCCGAAATCCCGTTTTGTTCAACAGGACTGCTACTTTCGACCTCCTAAAAACTAAGAAGGAACAGCACAGCAACACAAAACCATTCCACTACAGGTACCTTCTGGTACAATGGAACTCTCCCGGGCAGGGGTCATTTCCTGCAGGAGCGCACAGGAGTGGAGCTCTGGCAGTAAAGAGCCCAGGGGGTGGGCACATGCAACAAGCCCCGCCCCCTGCTCCCAGCAGCCCTCAGTCAGAGCAAGAAGCAGCCAGGTAAGCTGCAGAGCCCCCCCCCCGGCCCAAAACAGTCCAGTGGCACCTTTAAGACCAAGTTGTATTCAGGTACAAGCTCTCCCTCCTCTGTGAGGGCAGATTTGCACGTTCCCACCCCTCCCCCCAATAGCTAGCAGTCCAAAGCAGTCCAGTGGAGCCTGAGTGGTGGGTGTTGCCTTCTGACACACTTCCGGTGATGTCAGGGGGTGTGGCATAGGCAAATAAGTTATGCTAATGAGCTCCTGCACCTCTTTTTCTACGAAATGACCCCTGCTCCCAGGACATTCTCTCCCTTTGCCTTCTTTTCATGCACACACTTCTCCACTAGTGCTAACTGGGGAGGGGGCGTGACTCAGTGGTAGAGCACCTGTCGCCAGCATCTCTCCAACTGAAGAGTAGTGGGTTGAGACCTTGGAGAGCTGCCAGTCAGAGCAAACAGTGCTGACCTTGACAGACCTCGGGCCCAGCTCAGTAGAAGGCAGCGTAGGGGGCCACGGTGGGAGGGCTAGAGCACCCGTCGCCAGCATCTCTCCAACTGAAGAGTAGTGGGTTGAGACCTTGGAGAGCTGCCAGTCAGAGCAAGCAGTGCTGACCTTGACAGACCTCGGGCCCAGCTCAGTAGAAGGCAGCGTAGGGGGCCACGGTGGGAGGGCTTCTGGAGTTTTGGCCCCACTGCTGGTCCTCCTGATGGCACCTGGGTTTTGGGCACTGTGGAACACAGAGTGTTGGACTGGATGCGCCATTGGCCTGATCCAACATGGCTTCTCTTATGTTCTTATGTCTGGGGCAGGGATGCTCTGTCTTCTTGGTGCTTGGGGGGGGGCAAGAGTGGGAGGGCTTCTGGAGTTCTGGCCCCACTGCTGGACCTCCTGATGGCACCTGGGTTTTGGCCACTGTGGAACACAGGGTGTTGGAATGGATGGGCCATTGGCCTGATCCAACATGGCTTCTCTTATGTTCTTATGTCTGGGGCAGGGATGCTCTGTCTTCTTGGTGCTTGGGGGGGGCAAGAGTGGGAGGGCCTCTGGAGTTCTGGCCCCACTGTTGGTCCTCCTGATGGCACCTGGGTTTTGGCCACTGTGGAACACAGGGTGTTGGAATGGATGGGCCACTGGCCTGATCCAACGTTGGCTTCTCTTATGTTCTTATGT
>NW_015159836.1:78864-79028 GCF_001447785.1 Gekko japonicus
CTGGACCTCCTGATGGCACCTGGGTTTTGGCCCCTGTGGGACACAGAGTGTTCGGCTGGATGGGCCATTGGCCTGATCCAAGATGGCTTCTCTTATGTTCTTATATGGAGCAGAGGTCCATGAGTGGCAATTAGCCACAGAGGTTAAGACGCTGAGTTGCAGAC
>NW_015159836.1:79179-79301 GCF_001447785.1 Gekko japonicus
GAGTGGGAGGGCTTCTGGCCCCACTGCTGGACCTCCTGATGGCACCTGGGTTTTGGCCCCTGTGGGACACAGAGTGTTCGGCTGGATGGGCCATTGGCCTGATCCAAGATGGCTTCTCTTAT
>NW_015159836.1:81088-91846 GCF_001447785.1 Gekko japonicus
CCATTGGCCTGATCCAACATGGCTTCTCTTATGTTCTTATGTCTGGGGCAGGGATGCTCTGTCTTCTTGGTGATTGAGCAGGGCAAGAGTGGGAGGGCTTCTGGCCCCACTGCTGGACCTCCTGATGGCACCTGGGTTTTGGCCCCTGTGGGACACAGAGTGTTCGGCTGGATGGGCCATTGGCCTGATCCAAGATGGCTTCTCTTATGTTCTTATATGGAGCAGAGGTCCATGAGTGGCAATTAGCCACAGAGGTTAAGACGCTGAGTTGCAGACTGGAAGGTCGGTAGCTCGGCAGTTCGAGACCCTAGTTCTGTGTGACGGAGTGCGCTCCCGTCTCTGGCCCCAGCTCCAGGTAGCCTTGCAGTCTGGAAGCAATAAACTGCAAGTAGATGAATAGGTACCGCTTTGGTGGGAAGGTAACAGTGTTCCGTGCGCCTTGGCATTTAGTCATGCCGGCCACATGACCACAGAGAAGTCTTCGGACAGCGCTGGCTCTTCGGCTTGGAAACGGAGATGAGCACCACCCCCTAAAGTCAGATTGGACTGGCTTTTGAGCAAGGGAAACCTTTCTAGATGGAACACTCACACTCTTTCTGGGGCAGTCTTCTTTGTGCTTGGGGGGCGCAAAAGTGGGAGGGCTTCTGGAGTTCTGGCCCCGCTAGTGGCCCCTGGGTTTCGGCCACTGTGTGACACAGAGTGTTGGACTGGACGGGCCAACATGGCTTCACTTATGTTCCTACGTGTGTTCCTGTGACTTGCCAAGCATGACGGTGAGCTCTAGCCTGAGCTGAGAGGAAATGTAAAGATCAACGGGAGAAAAGATCTCACTCAGCGCCACGCTTTTGTTCGGTTTGCCGGAATTCACAATGGACATTGCTCCACACAAGCCTTTGCTACAATCCAAAGCCATTCACGGTCCGCCTACGGCTACATACACCTCTCCAAAAAGAAAACTCCCCTTCAAACCCTGATTTATGGTCCAAGAACAGAAAAGTGAGGGAATGAATGAGGGACCTGGCCGTGACCCTGTATTTCTTCCCGAGATTTTCTCTGTTTTCCGACAGAAAACAAGGTTAGGGAACGTGGCGAAATGGCAAATGAGAGGAATGGGAACCCCAAATTGGCACTGGTTTTTGAGGTCCCACAGAAGTGTCAGTGGATGCAGGCAGTTCCCATGTTTAGATCTGTTTTCTTTTTATCGTCACTTGTGCACGCCACTGAAACACGCCATTCAGCGGCCTTTGGTTTCTGTTTCCGCGCCTTAAGTTCGGCAGACTTCTTTTGGCAGACTTCTTTGCACGAGAGCTCCATTTCTGCTGATTGGACCGGGAGTCATGAGACGGGTTGGCGTTGCACGAAATCGAGGCGATGGGATCTGATGTCAGTGCTGGCGGCCTCGGGACGGTGGGCGGCCATTTGATCTCAGGTAAGAAGCTTTCTCCCACCACAGTCTTCACTCTGTTGTCACAACTGCCTCTGGCTTGTTTTGTAAACTTAAGGCCCTGCTGGGCAGGAGGCCACTTGATGCTCCTCCCCTAAATGTAAAAGACAAAGGCTCTGCCCATCTGTGGATGGGGCTTCCTCCCTGCAGACGGAACAATTATTAAATACTGTGTGCTGTGCTCTAACCGTGCAGCCGATTCGATGCAGTAGTTAGGAGTGCAGACTCTAATCTGGGAGAACCGGGTTTGAGTCCCCACTCCTCCACATGCAGCTGCTGGTGTGACCTTGGGTCAGTCACAAGATCTGTCAGAGCTGTTCTCTCAACATGCAGTCCTCCACAGAGCTCTCTCAGCCCCACCTACCTCCCAGGGTGTCTGTTGTGGGGAGGGGAAGCGAAGGAACCATAGAATCATAGAATGTTAGAGTTGGAAGGGACCTTGCAGGTCATCTAGTCCGTTTTGTTGCTGCACCCACCACGCTGTGTTAGAATTCCAAATATGCCCGCAGCAGGAGGAGGAGAGCTATGAGAGAACTTGTGACTGACCCAAGGTCACACCGGCAACTGCATGTGGCAAAGTGAGGAATCAAAGCCGGTTCTCCCAGATTAGAGTCCACGCTTCTAACCACTATGCCTCCTGACTGCCCCGTTCATCAAAGAAGCTTGTTTGGTGGGTATATGAGGGCCTTCTCAGTGCCAGCCCCGTGGTTATGGAACAATCTCCCCGGGGAAGTGCGCCTGCCCCCCCCCTTTCGATCTTTAGGAAACAGCTGAAAACAGTTTCATAAAGGACTGCGTTTGATTGAAGCAATCCTGAATCATGATTTTCAAAGTTTGTTTTTGCGTATTTTTATGTACTCTGTTTTCTGTATTTTATATACTATTTTAAGCCTAACATCAGTTTAGGGCAGAGGTCATTTCGGGGGGGAACGCGGGGGAACGCAGTTCCCCCGGGTGAGGTGCAGGGGGGCGGGGCACATGACGAAGCCCCGCCCCCTGCTTCCGGCCGCCCCGCTTCCAGCCCTCATTCAGCCAGGAGGAGGCAGGAGAAGAGGGAGGGTAAGTTGCTTCCTCCCCGCCTCTCCCCACCCCTGCCTGCCTGGGGCCAGGGAGGGCCTACGCGGGGCTTCCTTGCACTCCCGCCGCCCTTGCAGGTCCACCGCTGGGCCCCTGATGTCAGGGGGTGTGGCATATGCTAATGAGTTATGCTAATGAGTTCCCCTAGCTCTTTTTCTACAAAATGACCCCTGGTTTAGGGTATTTCTAGAGAAGGGGAAAAGAGGACTGTGTTTATGATCCGTTTGCTGATCTAGCGCTGTGCTTAAGGATGCTTGCAAATATTTTCTTTTCAATACATCGTTTTTTGACTTTGGAGGTCGGTTCACAATCTCTGTACTGCCTACATTCCCCCACTGTCTTGGACAGGCTAGTGCAAGAGGGGGGCCCCGGGTTGGGAGGAAAGCGGTCAGTGGGCACGTGGCTATTTTCCCAGGGGAGCCGCAAAGCAGTATTTGGTCCCCGTGGTAACCAGTCGCTGGGTAGTGGAGACACTGAGGCCAGGCCTCAGAACTAAGGAAGAGAACTGGGAGTCCTGTTCCAAAACGAGCATGTGGTGGCAGTGAGTACTGTGCTGTCCCCAGCAGATATCAGGATAGTAAAGCAGAGCAAATTGCTTACTGTATCTTTAAACATATAATGAATTCTGAGAACTGTAGTTCTAGCAACCTCAGGGTCAGTCGGTCTGAAGTAGACTTCCTGATTGGTTCTATACAGCTTCCTATTCCTGCAATAAACTAGCCCGCAAAAGTACGTTTTATTGTCCTTTTCCTCCCTTTGTTCGGTATTTGTTTATTATTTTCTATTTATAACCCGCCTTTCCTGCACAGCTAAGGAGACAGGAGGGACTCATCTCCTTTTACGGCATGAATCACTCAATAGACTCTGGACTTTAAGATGCTCCTATCAGCCACCTGAAAATGGGACGTGAGTAAACTGATCCTTTGGATGCTTGAGAGCTGAATAAAGGATGATTCTAAGCGTCCTGGCCCCACTAGAAGCCCTCCCAGTGTTGCCCCCCCACAAGCACCAAGAATACAGAACATCACTGGCCCCACACGGAGAGCTCCTCTCTATACCTTGTGGCTAATAGCCACTGACGGACCTCTGCTCCATATGTTTATCCAATTCCCTCTTATAAGAACATAAGAGACACCAATGTTGGATCAGGCCAAAGGCCCTTCCAGTCCGACACTCTGTCACACAGTGGCCAAAAACATCAGGTGCCATCAGGAGGTCCACCAGCGGGGCCAGGACACTAGGAGCCCTCCCAGTGTTGCCCCCCCACAAGCACCAAGAATACAGAACATCACTTGCCCCACACCGAGAGCTCCTTTCTATACCTTGTGGCTAATAGCCACTGACGGACCTCTGCTCCATATGTTATCCAATTTCCTCTTATAAGAACATAAGAGAAGCCAGTGTCGGATCAGGCCAATGGGCCATCCAGTCCAATACTCTGTCACACAGTGGCTAGAAACACTAGGTGCCATCAGGAGGCATATGTTATCCAATTTCCTCTTATAAGAACATAAGAGAAACCAGTGTCGGATCAGGCCAATGGGCCATCCAGTCCAATACTCTGTCACACAGTGGCTAGAAACACTAGGTGCTCCTGATTGACCAATAGAAAGAAGCCGCGGTGCCTTATTTTGCCCCGCGGCTTCACCTGATTTTCCTCGCGGTTTCGTGATCCTGTTTTTTGAGGATCACGAAACCGCGGAGAAAATTGGGCGAAGCCGCGGGTCAAAATGCGGCCGCGCGGATTCAAGTGGGAAATTGACCAATAGAAGCGGGGCAAAGGGAGGCACGACCACGGCGCAGCTCTTGTGTGAAATCGGTCAGAGACTGTCAAGATTTTGGGATAGAAGCTTTTGAGAGTCAAAGCTTCCTTCCTCAGAGTTGAAGGGAACATTCGGGCAGTTCCAGCTTTGCACACCCCGTGCTCCAGGGTTCCACTCTCAAAATGCAAATACAGAAAAGAGCTTCTCTGGGTATGTGTAGAATGTACTTTCTTTAGCACTAAAGCACTCGTTTATCGGGAATTAGGGAGGAGAGGCATCCAGTCTGGCGGGTCAGATTTCCAGCTTCACTGGATTCCTGGAAGCTCAGGGCCAGACGAGGATCCTCCAGGATAGGTGTGACGCTACCTTGGGGTTCTGCTATTAGAGAGTCAACATGGAATGTTTCCTTCAAGAGTTGATAAGTAGTAATTGACAAGAACTGTGATTGCTACATGCTCAGATAAAGCAAATATTGTGAAACGAATGGTTTACATGGCGCAGCATTCGTTATCGTGTGAGCGATAACAGAAGAGAATTTTCTACAGAATTACTATGGTAAATGATTTTGCAATGTATCTTTATTGACTCTTCGTTATTTTTTGTCACGGATGTTGCTTTCGGATTCCCGCTTCCTCCCGTGATCTCTCCTTTTCAACCCCAAGGTGGAGCCTGGAGATCTCCCAGAATCACAGCGCATCTCCAGACGACAGAGATCGGTTCACCTGGAGAAAATCACTGCTACGGAGGGTGGACTCCATGGCACCGCACCCTGTTGAGGTCCCTCCCCTCCCCAAATCCCACCCTCCCCGGGCGTCACCCCCACAATCTCCACCACTTTCACAACCCAGACTTAGCAGCTCTAGTCTTGCAAGTTTATACTCCAATTGGGTGGGGGGGGAGGTCTAGCCCAGAGGGAGTCAGTGGCCTGGCAGGAATCTGGAGCAGGGACAGGGAAAGCGTGCTGCTCTAGGAGGGCCACCCAGTAAACGACTTGACGAATGCCTTTTTCATTGACTCTGCTATGGTTGGGGAGAGGTTCAGTGAGCCCAAGCCCCAGGCAGTTCAAAAGGGTGATTTGCAGGGGTCATTTCGTAGAAAAAGTGGTGCAGGAGCTCATTAGCATAACTCATTTACATATGCCACACCCCCTGACATCACTGGAAGTGTGTCAGAAGGCAACACCCACCACTCAGGTTCCACTGGACTCTTTAGGATTGCTAGCTATGGGGGGGGGGGGACGTGCAGATCTGTCCTCACAGAGGAGGGAGAGCTTGTACCTGAATAAACCTTGGTCTTAAAGGTGCCACTGGACTGTTTTGGGCCGGGGGGCTGGGGGGGGGCTCTGCAACTTACCTGGCTGTTTCTTGCTCTGACTGAGGGCTGCTGGGAGCAGGGGGCGGGGCTTGTTGCATGTGCCCACCCCCCGGGCTCTTTACTGCCGGAGCTCCGCTCCTGTGCACTCCTGCAGGAAATGACCCCTGGTGGTTTGTAGGATTTTCTTTGCCAGGGTGGAAAGCGGGGGCTCCTGAAGCCGCTGAATTAGAAAGGGAGCCTCCACTGAAGGGCTGGATTGGAGCCCAGTAGGACCTTAAAGGTAAAGGTTTCCCTTGTTCGAAAGCCAGTCGAAACTGGCTCTAGGGGGCGGTGCTCATCTCCGTTTCCAAGCCAAAGAGCCGGCGCGGTCCGAAGACTTCTCCGTGGCCATGTGGCTGGCATGACTAGACGCCGAAGCGCACGGGATGCTGTTACCTTAGAGACCGACAAAAGTTTCGAGGTATATGCTTTGGAGAGATAAAGCTCCCTGGAGCTTTTATTCTCGAAAGCTCGTACCCCAAAACTCTCGTTGGTCTCTAAGGTGTTCCTGGACGTGAGTCAAGCACTCCTACTGCAAACCAACCAAGCTCCCGTTTGGAACGTTCCACTGAAGTGATGTCCTCGGCAGGCTTGCTCATGTCTTGCACCAGGAAACCAAGATGGGCAGCCGTGTTAGTCTGCCCTGTAGCAGTGGAAAGGAGCACCTTCAAGGCTAACAAAGTTTGTGGCGGGGTAGGAGCTGTCCTGAGTCACTGCTCCCTTCTTCACACACAGCTAAAAGGTGAGTCCACCTGTCCACTCTCCAAGACAAGGGAGGGCAGGGGGTTGGACTAGATGACCTGCAAGGTCCCTTCCAGCTCTAACATTCTATGATTCTATGCAGGGCTATTTTGGGGCAGGAACGCACAGGAACGGAGTTCCGGCTGGCTCCCGAGTTGGCCACGCCCAGCAGAAACTCATTAGCATAACAGGCCACACCCAACAGCAGGAACTCATTAGGATTGGCTACGTTAGGGGTGTGTGGCCTAACATGCAAAGGAGTTCCTGCTACAAAAAAAAGGCCCTGGGTTTTGACAACAAACAAGGTAAACAGAATAAGAAGGGAAAGGTGGGTGTGGCTGGATGACCACACTTCTGGTAACATGGGGGTGCGGCCTAATGTGCTAACGAGCTGTGCTGTTGGGGGTGTGGCCTAATATGCTAATGAGTTTCTGCTGTTGGGTGTGGCCTATTATGCTAATGAGCTGTACCATCAGGGGTGTGGCCTAATATGCTAATGAGTTTCTGCTGTTGGGTATGGCCTAATATGCTAATGAGCTGTGCCACCAGGGGTGTGGCCTAATATGCTAATGAGTTTCTGCTGTTGGGTGTGGCCTGTTATGCTAATGAGTTCGTGCTGGGCTTTTTCTACAAAAAGAGCCCTGTTTCTATGACATAAAGGCAGATGGATTTACATTCTAGCTGTTATTCTCTGAAGAAGGGAGCAGTGACTTACAAAAGCTCACGCCCTGCCTCAAATCTTGTCAGCCTTTAAGGTGCTCCTGGACTCTGGGACCGATTTCCCACAAGCAGCTGCACCACCCTCACTCTTCCCTTCCCCCCCAATTGTATCCGTCAATTTCCCACTACTTGCTGCGCGGCCACATTTTGACCCGCAGCATCCCCCTATTTCCCCTGCATCTTCTCCGTCTCAAAAAACAAGGATCGAGAAGATGTGGGGGAAATCGGGGGGATGCAGCAAGTAGTGGGAGATTGACGAATAGAATCGGGGGGGGGGGGGGGGGAGCGAGGGCGGCACAGCTGCTTGTGGGAAATCGGTCTAGCTCTTTTCTACCAGAAAACCAACTTCTACATTTGTGCTCTAGCTTAGCTAAGGAAAGGAATCTGCACCTCTACTCTCTGCTGAAACCGTGGTGCCCGGAAGAAGAAAAAACACAAGTCTTACTCTTTTACTTCCACCCATCCTGGCCTCTGACGCAGGACGTCTAAGATGGTGTTTGTGAGGGCGCACTTGAATCGGATGCACGCTCGGCCTTCTCTGTACAAAAGAAAGAAAGAAGGAAAGGAAAGAAGAAGAAATGTTGGAAAGTGCAGTGGAAAGCCTTCTCTGTACAAAAGTTAAAGTAAATAAAAGGGTAAAGGTTCCCTTGCTCGAAAGCCAGTTGAATCCGACTCTAGGGTTGCGGTGCTCATCTCCGTTTCAAAGCTGAAGAGCCAGCGCTGTCTGAAGACGTTTCCGTGGTCATGTGGCCGGCATGACTAAACACCGAGGCACACGGAACGCTGTTCCCTTCCCACCGAAGTGGTACCTATTTATCTACTTGCAATTTCTTGCTTTCGAACTGCTAGGTTGGCAGGAGCTGGAACTAGAGATGGGAGTTCACTTCATCATGCGGCACCTGGGTCTCGAACTGCTGAACTACTGTCCTTCCACAGCCTGCAGTTCAGCGTCTTAACCACTTGAGCTACCGTAAATGAAGCAGGGTTACAGTTGAACATCAAGAAGACCAAAGTAATGACTACTGGGGAATTGTACAACTTTCAGGATGAGAATGAAGAAACTGAAATCATGAAAGATTTTCTATTCCTTGGCCCCAGCATCAACCAAATGGAAGACCGCCAGCAAGAAGTCAGAAGGAGATTACGTCCGTAAAATCCTGCTTCGGCACTTTCTGCGGTAACTTGAATCAGTAGTCCGTTTTGAGTCTTCACTATTTTATGCCTGTAATGCAGTGTCATCTGCACGCTGAAATTGTTAAATGTTCCTTCCACCAGTTTTCACTCCACTTTCATCTACATCTAATCCAGCTTTCCTTATGATATGTTGTGCATACAGACTGAAAATCAAGAAATACCGTGCTACAATCAGAAAGTATCTCAAGTGGTACCTATTTATCTACTTGCAATTTCTTGCTTTCAAACTGCTAGGCTGGCAGGAGCTGGAACCAGAGACGGGAGCTCACTCCGTCATGCGGCACATTCGGGTCTCGAACTGCTGAACTACCGACCTTCCACAGCCTGCAGTTCAGCGTCTTAACCACTTGAGCCACCGCTCAACCATACCTTTTCATGATCCACACAATCAAAATATTTGCAGTAAACGATGAAACACAAGCTGATTTTCTTCTGAAATGTTCTCATCTGCTGCAGTAGGCAGGTAGCATTGTAAGGGTATAAATACTAGTTAAAAGCAGGGGGGCGGTATTTATTCAGTGCTTCCTTGCTTTGTTACCCTTGATGGCTCTGTGTCTTGTCTGTGCCTCAGCACACTTCAGCTTTTAGAAGCCAGGAGTGAACCGACACCTTCCTTATATCAACATTCTACTGAGGTCTTCTGTCCAGAATCCCCCCGGCAGTCCACAAAAAATACCTCCCTGTTCTCCCATTTACACAGAAATAGGAAGGGATTTTCAAAGATGTGGCGATGGGGGTGGGAGGAAAACTCACCGTTCTTTCAGCTTCTGGTAACCGTAAGGCCCTTTGTGGTTTACGTTCTGCAATGAGATAAGCAGAGAAGCGAGTGAAATGGGAGACTTACAGATTATGCTGGAAAAACACGGGACCCTCTTGGATGGCTGAACAAATCCCAGGGCCCTACAATATGATATGGGGATGGAGGAATCAGAACTGTTTCCCTAGCTCTGTGGACAGCTGATGGCTATAAACACAAGACCAGATGCTGACAACTCGATGCTGGGACCTAGAAACAGAGCTGGAAGGGACCTCAAGGGTCATCTAGTCCAACCCCCCACAATGCAGGAAATGCACAACTACCTTCCCCCCCAAGCCCTCAGTGAGCACTGAAATAATTTTTAAAAGTATTTATTAATTTATTTATCAAATTTCTGCCAAGGCTGGCTCAGGGTGGCTTACATAGGAATGAACACATAAATTACATTAAAACCTAAATTACAGTTAAAACAATTCTAAAACCATCTAAACCATCCGACATAAGGCAAAAAACCTCCCGGATCCCTAGGCCAGTCTGGCCCGGAGGAAAATTCCTTCCTGACCCCAAAGTGGAAATCAGCATTTACCCTGGGCATGTAAGAAAGGGCCATGAGAACCAATGTTCCCTCTAAGCTGTGGAATCTTGTGAGCAAAAATTCTACTTTGTGAGCTACTGGCATTAAAGTTGTGATTAAGCAATTTGGCTGCTGCATAAATTAGTTTGCTCTGGAGCCATCCCTTCCTGAGTGAAGACAAAAAATGTGTGAGCTGGAGGCTAAAAAATTGTGAGCTAGCTCACACTAGCTCAGCTTAGAGGGAACACTGACGAGAACTAAGCACTGATGCAGCCCTTCCTGCCCTCCATCTCACGATCTGCCTAAATTCACAGAATCCGCATTGCTGTCAGATAGCCATCAAGTCTCTGCTTAAAAACCTCCACAGGAGGAGAGCCTGTCACCTCCCGCGGAAGCCTGCTCCACAGAGGAACAGCTCTTATCATGTTTAGCCGAAAACTCTTCTGGTTTAATTTCAACCCGTTGGTTCTCGTCCGACCTTCTGGGGCAACAGAAAACCACTCTGCCACCATCCTCTCTATGACAGCCCTTCAAGTACTTGGAGATGCTGTCACATAGAGGATGCAGAGACTGAAGAATTCAGAACTGTTTCCCCAGCTCTGTACGGAGCTGCTGGCTATAAACATGAGGCCAGCTCCTAACAACTCGATTCTTATCTTGTACCTAGAAAGGAGGAACATCAGTCCCAGCCCTGCTTCTCGGATCACCCAGGCGGCACAGAAAGGCAACAAGGTGATCGTTGTGTATGCGTGTGTTTCTTACTCTCTCTCTTTCTCTCCATGCCGTGTGTACAGTTCTGGTCATCACACCTCAAAAAGGACAGTATAGCATTGGGAAAAGTGCAGAAAAGGGCAACTAGAATGATCAAAGGGTTGGAACACCTTCCCTATGAAGAAAGGTTAAAGCGCTTGGGGCTCTTTAGCTTGGAGAAACGGCAGCTGAGGGGTGACATGATCGAGTTTTATAAGATTATGCATGGGAAAGAGCAGGTAGAGAAAGAGGTACTTTTCTCCCTTTCTCACAAGACAAGAACTCGTGGGCACTCCATGAATTTGCTGAGCGGTCAGGTTAGAATGGATAAAAGGAAGTACTTCTTCACCCAAAGAGGGATTAACACATGGAATTCACCGCCACA
>NW_015159836.1:92009-97242 GCF_001447785.1 Gekko japonicus
CTTCTGGTGTCCTGGCCCCACTGCTGGATCTCCTGAGGGCACCTGGTATTTTTGGCCACTGTGTGACAGGGTGTTGGACTGGATGGGCCATTGGCCTGATCCAACATTGGCTTCTCTTATGTTCTTATAAGAGGGAACTGGATGAACATATGGAGCTGAAGCCCATCAGTGGGTATTAGCCACAAGGTACAGAGAGGAACTCTCGGTCTGGGGCGAGTGATGCTCTGTATTCTGGGTGCTTAGAGAGCGGGGGCAACAGTGGGAGGGCTTCTAGTGTCCTGGCCCCACTGCTGGACCTCCTGATGCCCCCTGGTATTTTTGGCCACTGCGTGACAGAGTGTTGAACTGGAGGGGCCATTGGCCTGATCCAACACTTGCTTCTCTTATGTTCTTATAAGAGGGAATTAGATAAGCATATGGAGCAGAGGTTCATCAGTGGCTCTTAGCCACAAGGTATAGATAGGAACTCTCAGTCTGGGGCAAGTGATGCTCTGTGTTCTTGGTGCTTGGGGGGGGGGTCACCAGTGGGAGGGCTTCTGGTGTCCTGGCCCCACTGCTGGATCTCCTGAGGGCACCTGGTATTTTTGGCCACTGTGTGACAGGGTGTTGGACTGGATGGGCCATTGGCCTGATCCAACATTGGCTTCCCTTATGTTCTTATGTTCTCTTATCCTCTCCTTGCCGGAGAGGTAGATGCAGGCTCTCCTCTGCTCAGTTGCATTCGACCAGCAATGCTCTGCCAGAAGACTCACTACTGGCTTTCTCTCTTTCTCCCCGGCGGCTGCAGAGAAACTGGGGCAGTGGGACGCGTGAGTGGGAAGGCAGGTGCAGCCGAGCGAGGAGCAGAGGTGGCGTCGACACCTTGCGATCTGTTTATTGGCAGAGCTGCTTTAAATTTTAAATGAACGCATACTTTTGACACGCTGTCACCTTCCTCTGAGTGCCTCAGAAATATCTTCTTTGAGGTTTCACAATATGTGCATTTAATTAGTTAATTAATTTATCAGCTGGCTGAAAGTCACCCGGTTAATTGGCTGGGCGAAAAAAACATGCAATGCGTTGGTGGCGCGGCTGCTCACCCACACTAGATCCCGCAGCTATGCTAATAGAACTTATATAAAAGGGTGCATTTCACATAGCAGGAGAGACCTGTGAACCAGAATTCCTGTGCAAGTGGAGGGGAGACCATTCGGGTCAGGGCCGCGCCCCATGCAAGTAGAAAAACACTTTTAAACCCTTTTCACTATTCTGTTTCCCTCTTAGGCCCCGACCGGGATGGCAGAGTTGGTCTTGGTTAGTATTTGGATGGGAGGCCACCAAGGAATATCAGGGTGGCAATGCGGAGGCAGGCCATGGCAAACCACCTCTGAACCACCTCGAAAACCCTACAGGGTTACCATAAATCATTGAATAGAGTCATAGAAAATGTTAAGAGTTGGGACCTTGCAGGTCATCTAGTCCAACCCCCTGCACTCTGCAAGAGCGTAGCTGAAAGATAGCCCTGCAACATACCCGAAAGATGGTTGTCCAGCCTCCGCTTGAAAACGTCCAGCGAAGGAGCGTCCACCACCTCCCGAGGCAGACTGTTCCACTTCTCAACCACTCTGACAGTTAGGAAGTTTCTCCTGATATTTAGCCGGAACTAACTCCCTTGTAATTTCCGCCAATTAGATCTAGTCTTGCAATCTGGAGCAAGAGAGAACAGATCTGCTCCATCTTCTACATGACAGCCCTTCAAATACTTGAAGACTGCAATCATGTCCCCTCTAAGCCTTCTCTTTCCCAGGCTAAACACACCCAGCTCTTTCAGCCTTTCCTCATAAGACTTGGATTCCAACCCTCTCACCAGCCCGGTTGCCCTCTTCTGGACACGCTCAAGCTTGTCAGCATCCTTCCTAAAATGCGGTGTCCAAAACAGCACACAATAGGTGATGTGAAAGTCCTTAGCCTGAGACCCTGGAGAGCGGCTGCCAGTCTGAGTAGGCAATACTGACCCTGATGGACCAAAGGTCTGATTCTGTATAAGGCAGCTTCATGTGCCCATGTGTATCTGGAAGATGGCGACCCTAACCTTTATGTTTATAAAACCCAAAAGGATACTGCCTGGTGTGTTTCTTTTTTACACATTGTCCATTTGCCTCGGATCTTTAGTTAATCAGCACTTTCTAGTTAAGCACAGAAGGGCTGGTGCTAGATAGACCTCACAGCACAATTCCCCCCCCCCCCAACATACACACAATATCCCATACACACAGAGTAGCAGACTACTACAAGGCCACAGAGCCTGTGGTAGGGGGTGTTGGAGTGAGCGACTCAGGGTGCCTGGACACTAGGGGGCGCTACATCGCTCTAAGGGTATATAAGTGTTATCTGAGAGCCAGTTTGGTGTAGTGGTCAGGAGCGCGGACTCTAATCTGGGAGCACCGGGTTTGATTCCCCACGCCTCCACTTGCAGCTGCTGGTGTGACCTTGGGTCAGGCACAAGTTCTCTCAGAGCTGTTCTCTCAAGAGCAGTCCTCCAAAGAGCTCTCTCAGCCCCGCCTACCTCACAGGGGGTGTCTGTTGTGGGGAGGGGGAGGGAAAGGAGATTGTGAGCCGCTCTGAGACACCGAGTGAAGGGCGGGGTGTAAATTCAATGTCTTCTTCTTCCTCCTCCTGCGCCTCCCTGCATTGCTGTCACTGGACCTAGCATAGTTCCCAGCCTTGCCTCTGCCTACAGAGGAGGAACATGGCCCAGGCATCTCCTCACCTCCTAGAGGGCCTGTTTCCAGCCAACTATTTATTTATTTGTTTATTTGTTTATTTATTTATTGTTTCTTTGTTTGTATTTATACCCCGCCTTGCCTGACAAGCAGGCTCAAGGCGGCTAACAAGATTAAATAACATAACAAAGGAAAGGTTAAGGCGCTTAGGGCTCTTTAGCATGGAGAAATGACGACTGAGGGGTGACATGATCGAGGTTTATAAGATTATGCATGGGAAAGAGCAGGTAGAGAAAGAGGTATTTTTCTCCCTTTCTCACAATACAAGAACTCCTTGTGGGCACTCCATGAAACTGCTGAGCGGTCGGGTTAGAACGGATAAAAGGAAGTCCTTCTTCACCCAAAGAGTGATTAACATGTGGAATTCACTGCCACAGGAGGTGGTGGCAGTCACAAGCATGGACGGCTTTGAAAGGGAATTAGATAAGCATATGGAGCAGAGGTCCATCAGTGGCTATTAGCCACAAGGTACAGATAGGAGCTTTCGGTCCGGGGCAAGGGATGCTCTGTATTCTTGGTGCTTGGGGAAGCAACAGTGGGAGGGCTCCTAGTGTCCTGGCCCCACTGGTGGACCTCCTGATGGCACCTGGTATTTCTGGCCACTGTGTGACACAGAGTGTTGGACTGGATGGGCCTTTGGCCTGATCCGACATTGCGTCTCTTATGTTCTTAACAAAAAATTAAAACAATAAATACAATATCAGTGAAAACATGTAAACAACAACAATTACAGTACCAACTATGACGGTAATCCAATCAATCCCTAGCTAGGGGTAGTAACCAGCACGCCGCGCAGCACTCCTTCCTTCCTCTAGCCAGGAGATGGTCTAAATTCGGCCTGAAGATGTTCCAGGGCACACCCCTCAGCGGTGGCCCTTCATCGAACGCCTGGCGGGAGAGCTCCCTTTTACAGGCCCTGCGGAACTGTGAGAGGTCCCGCAGGGCCCTGATGCTCTCTGGGAGCTCGTTCCACCAGTGTGGGGCCGCCACCGAGAAAGCCCTGGTTCTGGTAATAGTCTGGCTTCTTTCGGGAGGGTCAACCGGTGTTGCGACCCTGACCTCGGTGCTCTCTGGGGCTCGAATGGGGAGAGGCGGTCCCTCAGGTAGGCAGGCCCCTGACCATATAGGGCTTTAAAGGTTAAAACCAGCACCTTGAACCGAACTCGGTACGCTATAGACAGCCAGTGCAGTGTCCTCAGCAGAGGCCAGATGTGGTCCCGTATGGAGAGGCCCATCAACAGCCGGGCTGCGGCATTCTGCACTAGCTGCAGCCTCCGGATCCGGGACAAAGGCAGCCCCGTGTAGTTCTCCTCTCTGTGGTTCCTGATGGCCACCTGGATGGAATTCCGTGATCTCTGGATGCCGACATCGCTCCAGATAGGGAGGAAATTTCAAAGCGCTAACAAGGAAGCATTAAAAAGGAAACGCTGGAGTATCTGGGGACTTTCATTTTAGAGAGAGAAAATAACTGGGAGAGGGATGGTAAAAAGGTGAAGGTTTCCCTTGCTCGAAAGCCAGTTGAATCCGACTCTAGGGTTGCAGTGCTCATCTCCGTTTCAAAGCCGAAGAGCCAGCGCTGTCCGAAGACATTTCCGTGGTCATGTGGCCGGCGTGACTAAACACCAAGGTGCACGGAAGGCTGTTCCCTTCCCACCGAAGTGGTACCTATTTATCTACTTGCAATTCCTTGCTTTCGAACTGCTAGGTTGGCAGGAGCTGGAGCTAGAGACGGGAGCTCACTCCGTCTTGCGGCAACCTGGGTCTCGAACTGCTGAACTACCGACCTTCCACAGCCTGCAGTTCAGCGTCTTAACCACTTGAGCCACCGCAGCTCCACTGAGGGATGGTAAGACAGAGGTTTATCCAATGACGCATGGGGTGGAGAAAGCGAAGAGAGAGCGTTTCCTCCTTTTTGTATTGCACCAGAATTCAGAAAGACCCAATGAAGCCGATGATAAACACGTGAGGCTGCCTTATACGGAATCAGGCCCGTGGCCCATCAAGGTCAGTATTGCCTACTCAGACTGGCAGCCGCTCTCCGAGGTCTCAGGCAGTGAAGGGTCTTTCACTTCACCTACGGCCTGGTCTTTTAGACGGGAGATGCCGGGG
The DNA here is from genome assembly GCF_001447785.1 of Gekko japonicus. NCBI lineage: Eukaryota > Metazoa > Chordata > Lepidosauria > Squamata > Gekkonidae > Gekko > Gekko japonicus. The sequence continues at coordinate 96,881 of NW_015159836.1, forward strand.
ACTGGACCTGAGGACTTCTACAAGCAAAGCAGATGCTCTACCACTGAGCCACGGCCTGTCCTCAACAGAGGGACCTTTGGGCAGACCAAAGGAAATACTCGGGTTACACTGCAGGACCGGTGGGTGGAGGGGTGACCACAAGGCTTACGTGGCTTTGACAGGTGGTTAGACAGATTCATGGAGGAGAAGGCCATCAATAGCTACTACCTATCAGTGTTCCCTCCAGGAGTCATTTCCTCCAGGAGCGCACAGGAGCGGAGCTCTGGCAGTAAAGAGCCCAGGGGGCGGGCACATGCAACAAGCCCCGCCCCCTTGCTCCCAGCAGTTCCAGGCCATGAGGAGCAAGAAGCCTTTTTCCCTCT
>NW_015159836.1:97469-100772 GCF_001447785.1 Gekko japonicus
GGAGCGGAGCTCCGGCAGTAAGGAGCCTAGGGGGCGGGCACATGCAACAAGCCCCGCCCCCTGCTCCCAGCAGCCCTCAGTCAGAGCAAGAAGCAGCCAGGTAAGTTGCAGAGCTCCCCCCACCCCCCCGGTCCAAAACAGTCCAGTGGCCCCTTTAAGACCAAGCTTTTATTCAGGTACAAGCTCTCCCTCCTCTGTGAGAGCAGATCTGTATGTCCCCCCCCCCCAATAGCTAGCAATCCAAAACAGTCCAGTGGAGCCTGAGCGGTGGGTGTTGCCTTCTGACACACTTCCGGTGATGTCAGGGGGTGTGGCATATGCAAATGAGTTATGCTAATGAGTTATGCTAATGAGCTTCTGCACCTCTTTTTCTACGAAATTACCCCTGGTTCCCTCTAAGCTGAGTTAGTGTGAGCTAGCTCACAGTTTTTTTAGCCTCCAGCTCACAGATTTTTGTCTTCGCTCAGGAAGGATGGCTCCAGAGCGAATTAATTTATGCAGTAGCCAAATCGCTCGCTCACTTTAATGCCAGTAGCTCACAGAGTAGGATTTTTACTCACAAGACTCACAGCTTAGAGGGCTCATTGCTACCTATGGTGAGGCGACTGAAGGGAGCCGGTTTGGGGTAGTGGTTAAGTGCGCGGACTCTAATCTGGGAGAACCAGGTTTGATTCCCCACGCCTCCACTTGCACCTGGCTGGATGACCTTGGGCAAGCCCATTGTTCTGTCAGAGCTGTTCTCAAAAAAGAGCTGTTTCTGTCAGGGCTCTCTAAGCCCCACCTGCCTCCCTGGGTGTCTATTGTGGGGAGGGGAAGGGGAAGGAGTTTGTAAGCCGCTCCGAGACTCCTTTGGGTAGTGAAGGGTGGGGTATAAATCCAATCTCTTCTTCTACAAAGGCAGTAAACCCCTAAGTACCAGTGCCAGGAAGCAGCATCAGAGGAAGGCCTTTGCCTCTATGTCCTGTTTGCTGGCCCATTGGAGCACCTGAGTGCCCACTGTACGGGACAGGATGCTGGAATGGATGGACCACTGGTCTGACCAGCAGGCATGTCCTGTATTCTGAAGAAGTGAGCAGCGACTCACGAAGGCTCCTACTCTGCCACAAATGTTGTTAGTCTTTAAGGTGCTTCTGGCCTCTAGCTCTTTTCTGCAGCTACAGACAGACTAAGACAGCTACCCATCTTGATCTGTATTCTTATATTCGCCCTCCACTTGGCCAGTACATGCCAGCTGGAACTCACATGCAGGGCAAGAAACTCTGACTGACCAGAAAGAGAATTTGACCAAGCCAAGGAAGAGTGAGAAGGAGAAAAGGCAGGCAGAGGGCTAAAGAACGTTCCTACCTGGGATCAAGACATGGGGGCCATTCTGCATCTAGCATTTGCTCCGCTGTTTTACCAAACTCACGTTGGAACAGAAACCCCCCTCTACACTGCATGCCACTTTCACTTTCTTTGATCTCTCAGTTTTATGGTACTGTCTGCATAGATTCATAGGGGGCTGCCGTGGCTCAGAGGTGAAGACGCTGAGCTGCAGACCTGAAGGTCGGTAGTTTGGCAGTTCGAGACCCGAGTATCGCATGATGGAGTGAGCTCCCGTCTCTGGCCCCAGCTCCTGCCAACCTAGCAGTTTGAAAGCAAGAAACTGCAAGTAGATAAATAGGCAGGGGTCGTTTCGTAGAAAAAGAGCTAGGGGAACTCATTAGCATAACTCATTAGCATATGCCACACCCCCTAACATCACCGGAAGTGTGCCATAAGGCCACACCCCCTGACATCACCGGAAGTGTGTCATAAGGCCACACACCCCGCCCCTAACGGTACCGGCCGGCGGCGGCGGCCTTGCAGCTCCACTGCTGAGCCCCATGAGGGGCCCGGCGGGGGGCCTGCAAGGCCAGTGGGAGGGCAAGGAAGCCCCGCAAAGGCCCTCCCTGGCCCCAGGCAGGCAGGGTTGGGGAGAGGCAGGGAGGAAGCAACTTACCCTCCCTCTTCTCCTGCCTCCTCCTGGCTGAATGAGGGCCAGAAGCGGGGCGGCCGGAAGCGGAGGGCAGGGCTTCGTCATGTGCCCCGCCCCCGTACCTCACCCGGGGGAACTGCGATCCCCCGCGATCCCCCCTGAAATGAAATGAAGGTACCGCTTCAGTGGAAAGGTAACAGTGTTCCGTGCGCCGTGGCGTCCAGTCATGCTGGCCACAAGACCACGGAAACGTCTTTGGACAGCGCTGGCTCTTCGGCTTGGAAACGGAGATGAGCACCGCATCCCTAGAGTCAGATTCGACTGGCTTTTGAGCAAGGGGAACCTTTCCCTTTACCTGTACAGATGTATGGCCATTTTAAGGCCATTCAGGGGTGACTCTGCAGTATGGCGTTGGCCCTGGAGTATTTGAACGTGGTTTTGAGCCGCATCTTTTTCTGTTCCAGTGTGGATTTGGTAAAACGACAGACTGAATACTAGATGCAGAACGGGCATTGGATGGATCTGGAGACAGAAAGCAAGCAATGCAGAGCTGGAGACACGGTGGAGAGATCCAGACAAGTCGGGGCAGAGAGGACCCTGAATCCAGGCCGGAGGCCCAATCATGCCCCCTGGAACTTTCTAGAACAGTAGCTAAGAGCATGAAGCACAAGCAGTGATTCAAGCATGGCACGCAAAGGTCACATTGACACAACAGAGTGCTTGGAAGGGTTCCAGCCTACGCATGCATTTTTCTCCCCTCAATCGAGTGCTTTTATTGTGCGAATATCACTTTTTTCTGAACATCCAAAACCACAATATTTTTGCGACTGGGAAAAGAAGAAATTCCCCCCCCCCACCACCACCAGATTGTACATGTTTTGTGTGTGATGGTGATGGCTGCATGAAATGTGTTTTGTTACAGACACCCACTCGATGTTTGTTTGCTCATATGTACTGGATTTTTGAATCCTTTTTTTTTTGGGTGTGTGAACGTTTCAGAGGGGCCGACAAAACGATACAAAGGAATGTGACCTCCAAAACGTGAGTGCCTGGCTTCTTAGACCAGGGCAGGTTGGTCCATGAGTCTAGGTAGAGGCTCCTCTCTCATTAGGCTTGATTTCTATCATAGAACAAACAGAATATGGTACAAAGACAGTGTGGAAATATTACACTAACAAGAGAAAAACAACTGTGATTGAGGCGCTGAGGCAAACGATACTGTACTACAAAAGTCAGAAAAAATGCTTTTTAAATAAATAGTCAATAATGTGTGCACACATTGGCCTGATACAACATTCGCTTTTCTTATATTATTAAAAGAGGGAACTGGATAAACATCAGGAGCA
>NW_015159837.1:0-6309 GCF_001447785.1 Gekko japonicus
CCATTACACACCGCTCCGCCGCCGCTCGCTGAATGGCCGCTGCTGCTAGAGTCCCACCCCACCTCCCAATGGACGAGGGTGCTCCCTGCCTTCTAAGGCAGGTACCCATTCATCTACTCGCAAGTTGTTTTTTAAAGCTTTTGAACCGCTGGGTGGGCGGGAGCTGGGACTAGGGCCGGGTGCTCACTCCGGCCGCGGTGGGTCTCGAACAGCCTACAGGGTATAGCCCTTGATGCACTGGCTGAGTTTCTAGTGCTTGTTTCTGCCTGTTTCTGGACAACAGTAGTCCTTTAGGGCAGAGGCCCATCGGGAAATTTCCCTGTAAGTTAAATGGCCAGTTTCTCCTTGGTGGTCATTAAGGTCCTTCCTGGCAACCAGTGGGGGGGGGCTTAGCCGGAGTGGGAGGGAGGTCCAAGGAGATGTCACCAGCAATGTGGCTATGTCACTTTCAGCATGTGGCATCATCATGTCGGCACCTTCCAGGTGACATTCTGGTATTTGGGCAAAAACTCTATGATAAAAATGGCTTCAACCACAGATATTGTTTTGCCCAAATACCAGAATGTCACCTGGAAGGTGCCGACATGATGACACCACTTCCGGTGCACACAGGAAGTGATGTCACCAAGTTGCTAACAATGTAGTCTGGGCCTCCCTCTCTCTTCTGGTAGGTCTTGGTGTCTTGCGGTAGCGCCTGGTGATGAGGGACCCCCACCTCCACCCAGGGGGGGCTGGCGACCCTGTTAGATCGCGCTAACAAAGGACTCGTACAGTGATTCAGCAAGTGATTCAGCTTTATTTAGAAGTAACGAACAAGCACTAACTCAGTAAGAAACCAGAACAGAAAACAGTGGGAGCTTATGCTCCTTTTAAACATAACCGGGCTAATGTAGCCACGCCTATTTACAAATAACAACCAATGAGGAAGAAGTGAACAAAGAGCTGAATAAACTTGAGTCTTTTGCTGAAATCACTCTCCGACTCATTGTTAAGCGCCGGACTTAACAGAAGTATTGTTGGAATACTTTGCCAGTCAAACCAGCCCAGATAGTGCAGGCCAGCAACATCTGTGTTTTTATTGGCAAAGCTGAGTTTGAAGTCTAAGAACTGCACCTCCTTTGTCCATGCAATATGAGGTCCTTCTTGAATTCAGGCAGCATCCAGATTGCTCACAAACTCCATACAACGCTGAATTTTTCTTCACATTATTCCAATTTGTGCAATATAAATACTTGGGAATTTTAAGTACATTTCAAAGGAGAAAAAAAAACACTTTCTCCCAAAAAATTATTGCTTTAATTTTGGTTCAGGGGATTATTTTTAAAAGGTGTCAAATATATGGCTCCCTCCTCCCTGATTTTAATTTTATGAGTATCTTTTGTTTCAGCAAGTGTGCTTCCTGCTGTATAAACCTATACTTTTTTTCTTAGTTCAGCTCAATTCCTAATATATTTAACTTTCCCTTCTCAGCGGAATTGGCACACTCAAATAGGGTTGCCAGGTCTGAGTTTGAAAATACCTGGAGACTCTGGGGGTGGAGCCGGGAGAGGGCAGGGTTTGGGGAGGGGAGGGGCCTAGCATGGTACAAGGCCACAGAGTCCACCCTTCAAAGCAGCCATTTTCTCCAGGGGAGCTGATCTCAGTTGGAGACCAGTTGTAAAAGCGGGAGATCCCAGACCCCACCTGGAGGCTGGCAACCCTGCACTCAGACCATGCTTAATTAATTAATTACGGTACTTTTAATTAATTACTTTTATCCTTTTTTACTCCCCAATGGGCACTAAAGCAGCTTACAACATTGTGCTTCGCTCCTCCAATTTATCCCTGCAAGAACAGCCTGGTCAGGTAAGTTAGGCTCAGAGAGAACAACAGGCCCAAAGTCACCCAAACTGCCACAGTGGTTCCAACACGAGTCTCCCAGATCCTAACCTGGCATTCTGTAACCACCACACCTCACTGGGTTTCAAGATGCTGTAGCTACTTCACTTAGAAGTCTTCTAGATTTTCTTTTTCTAAAGTCTCCCACTAGAAGTGATGCTGTGATCTTCACACAAAACAAATGCTTGAGATACCTGTTTTCTTTTCAAGCTGATATGCTGTACTCTTGAGCTGTTTCCAGTTTTGAGCAATCTATGTTCTAAGTGTCTGTACTGTCTTTGTACGGGAGCAATCTAGGGTTGACAGGACAATGAGAAAGACTGGGTGCGTTCAGACGGAGCATTTGCAACGGTATAGGTGCCGGTTGGAATCGGTGTACTTACCGGCGTTCACACGGCGAACATCTGCCTTTTGTCCCTAACCGTTGCAAAGAGCTTTAAACCGTTGTATTCTGCCACTAGGTCCCCAAGTGGTGGTATCCTGAGTGCAACGGTTGTAATCGCTTTACCCCCCCCCCCCCCCCCCCCCACCGTTGTAGAGCCACTTCTTGTAGAGCCACTTCTGTTCGGAAACCCAAGGCTTCCGATTTTCGCCCACCATTTTTTTTTAGGTCGGTGATATGCACTTGGGCGAAGCTTCGCCCCGGTGTTTGTTTAAAAAAAAGAAAAGAAAAAGGTCCTTAGTTTAAGGTGTTAGAGGAGTCCAGGACCTCAGGGAGGCCAGTTTGGTCTCCTTCAGGGCATGCTTTTTGGGACGGGGTGTTTTGCACATGCGCGAAGATCGCCATTCTGTGGATGGCTGCCTATGCGCATGCGCAAACTGAGTTAAAAAAAAACCGCCGACGCCTCCTGTGTGTGAACGGGCATACAGCAATGGGCTCCGCAGATCAGAGGTAAGTGTGATCGCGTTTCAGCCGGCATAAACTGCAATGGTTCCAACCGGTACAGTTTCTGCTGGCTGAAAAGCCCCGTCTGAACGCACCCACTGACTTGTTTTTTTTGGGGTGTGATGACATCACTCCCGGCGCAACTGGTTGGTTTGCCCCTAGAATGCTGGTAAGCTGCTTGTTAGCAGCATCTTGCACTAAAGTCAGGAACAGAGTTCCCAACATTGACACGATAAAGGCCAGGAGATTTGAGTGAGGGTCAGAAGGGTGGAGTTTGGGGAGCATGTGATGTAACTTCCAGGTTGGGTTGCCAGGTCCCTCCTGGCAATCGGTGGGGGAAGGGGGGGACTCATCGGGAACGGGAGGGAGGCTCAGTCGACATTGCAGTGACATGTCTATGTCACTTCCAGCTTGACCCGGAAGTGACATCATCATGCAGCACTGTCAGGGTGACACTCTGGTATTTGGGCAAAATAGGGCCAATTTGGCTTCTACCACAGAGTTTTCGCCCAAATACCAGAGCATCACCCTGACACTGCCGATGGGATGACGTCACTTCCAGTTCATGTGGGAACAGACATAGACATGTTGCTGCAATGTTGACTGGGCCTCGCTCTTTTTCTGAGTACGGCCTGTTCCCGCTGGCCAGCTGATCAGTGGTGGGGCGGTGGGGCCTGGCAGCAGAGGACCCCCACCTCCACCAGGGGGGTCTGGCAATGCTACTTCCAGGTGATGATCTATGCTAACTCCTGTAGTCCCTGTGGACTTTGTCTAAGAGACTAGGGGAAATTCCGAGAGCATCACTTATTTATTTATTTATTTATTTATTTAATTTTATTTATACCCCGCCCTCCCCGCATGTGGAGGCCATTTTGTTTTTACTGCTCCTCAGTTCCTTGGGAGTGAGAAATTGCACTTGGGAGCTTGTAATTGCCCATCTTGGGCAAATAAATGGGAAACCCAGTCAGGGATACGTAGTAATACAAGCCTGTACCCTACCACTCTGCTAAGCAACATTTGAAGACTTCCTTCAGCGTAGGGACTGTTTCTTCCATTTAGTGGACTCTTCCTACAATAGAAGAGCCACTTAAATGGGAGAAAGTCTTGCTAGGTTGGAGGAACTTCCTCCAGTCTGACGTAGGATACCATAGGCAAGTTGAGAGTTGGAATATGCCATAAATGTGCATTCAGATGTTTCTGATTAATACTAATGTATGGATGTGGCCAACCTAGCAGTTCGAAAGCAAGAAATTGCAAGTAGATAAATAGGTACAACTTTGGTGGGAAGGTAACAGCGTTCCGTGTGCCTTGGTGTTTAGTCATGCCGGCCACATGACCATGGAAACGTCTTCGGACAGCGCTGGCTCTTCGGCTTTGAAACGGAGATTAGCACCGCAACCCTAGAGTCGGATTCGACTGGCTTTTGAGCAAGGGAAACCTTTACCTTTACCTATGGATGTGGCATGAAAAAGATATCTGTACTTAGGAGGAATAAGGGGAGGAGGAAGAGGGGGAGGATGAGAAGAAGAAGAAGAAGAAATTGGATTCATACCATGTCCTTCACTACGTGAAGGAGTCTCAGAGTGGCTTACAATCTCCTTTCCCTTCCTCTCCCCACAACAGACACCCTGTGAGGTAGGTGGGGCTGGGAGAGCTCTTTCCAGAACTGTCCTTGAGAGAAGAGCTCTGACAGAACTTTGGCTTGCCCAAGGTCATCCAGCCAGGTGCAAGTGGAGGAGTGGGGAATCAAACCCGGTTCTCCCAGATTATAGTCCCCGCACTTAACCACTACACCAAACTGACTCTAAGAAGCTATTAGGGGTTGGCTGGCTGTTGAGTCAGATCCTACTTCCTGTCAGAAAAGAAGCACCTGCAGGGAGGGCCTGAGGCATATAAAAAGGATAAGGTCTGCTGAAGGAGAAAGAAGAATATGAAGGGTAACTAAGTACTCGATGGTTGAGAAGCAGGCACGATTAATGCTGCTGCTGTGTGCCACCCTTGTAAATATGTACATTGTTTTAGGGGCTGCTAGCCTCCAGGTGGTGGTTGGAGATCTGGGATTACAAGTGATCTCCAGGCGACAGAGATCAGTTCACCTGAAGAAAACGACTGCCTAGGAAGATGGACTCTATGGTATTATATCCCATTGAAGTGCCTCCCGTCCTCAAACCCCACCCTCCTCAGGCTCCACCCCCAACCCAGAGCTGGAAACCCTATTTCTCTACCAGAGAAACATGACAGTGAGTTGACTTTCAGGGTGTCTGTGCTAAACCAAAAATCTAGCTCAACTGCAGGTGTGGTGGTACATCTGATCTGTCTATGATATTGTCAGAAGAAGAAGAAAAAGAAGAAGAGGAAGAAGAAGAAGAGGAGGAGGAGGAGATTGTATTTATACCCCTCCCTTCACTACCCAAAGGAGTCTCAGAGCGGCCTACAATCTCCTTTCCCTTCCTCTCCCTGCAACAGACACCCTGTGAGGTAGGTGGGGCTGAGAGAGCTTTTTCGAGGACTGCCCTTGAGAGAACAGCTCTGAGAGAACTTGTGACTGCGTGTGGAGGAATAGGGAACCAAGCCCAGTTCTCCCAGATTAGAGTCCACCACTCTTAACCACTGCACCAGATTGTACAAGCATAGGGACCAACACTGGCTCAGTGCACATTTATTTATTTATTTATTTATTTATTATTAAATTTATACCCCGCCCTTCCATACCGATTTCCCCATTCAGGACCATACAGACATGCTCAGATGCTTCTCAAACAGTATGCTGAGGCTGGAGCTCTGCCTCCAGTTTGATGCTTTGAACTCTTGAAATCTGGTCCAGAATGAAATTGCAAACCACTTCCCTTAAGTGCTTATGAGGGGGGGAAAGGCAGACAAAAGTGATCGACTTTCTTTTTCCTGCATTGAGAAAAGCCAAATTACTCCCCTTGTCTGTGAAGCCAATAAAGCAAAGATCCATCCTAGTAGCAAGACGAATTCCATATCGTTGTAGACCCTCTAACTGGCCAAGTCTAAATAATCCCTAGGATTTAGAAATATTATTCCTTCTCCAAAGAACAACAAGGAAGAGTAGAAGCCATCTGTTTTTTCCATTGAAAGTCATTTGACAAGAGAAACAAATCCCTGCCCCTTTCTCCTCCAAGGGCCAAATTCCTTTGTATTAATACAGAATTGTGTAGCCAAATATAGAAAACCTTTGAGTCTTCACCCCATTCAGAAACTAAATCTAGGGATGTGTAATTTCTTTCACAAATACTTTTCCTCCTCTTGGCCTCTGTTTAAGTCCCTCAGTTTCCTTTCATTTTCTCTCTCTGTCCAAAATCTGACTGTAACGTCCTCAGGGCAGAGATCTGTCTCCTTTTTTGTGTTACTACATCAATGGCACAATACGAAAATGATTGTCTCTCATTTGTTGCTGAATGCTTATGAAGTGTTTGTGGTCTTGATGCTGATATGAGTCAGAGAATACATATTTTCAGGGAAGGAAGGAAGGAAGGAAGGAAGGAAGGAAGGAAGGAAGGAAGGAAGGAGGGAAATACGTA
>NW_015159837.1:6642-8837 GCF_001447785.1 Gekko japonicus
GCTCTAATTGTCCTGGCCCACTGGTGGACCTCCTGATGGCACCTGGTATTTTTGGCCACTGTGTGACAGAGTGTTGGACTGGATGGGCCTTTGGCCTGATCCAACATTGGAGTCTCTTATGTTCTTATGGGAAGGAAGGAAGGAAGGAAGGAAGGAAGGAAGGAAGGAAGGAAGGAAGGAAGGTTTAGACAGTGTCAGCTACATCGGCCACTAATTAGTTTCTGAGCACAATTCATAATACTAATTCAGAGTCCTAAAGAGCCCCAGACAAATATGCCCGATAATCTCCAACGTGGCATAGTAGTTAAAAGCAGTGGCCGCTAGTCTGGAGAACTGGGTTTGATTCCTCACTCCTCCTCCACATCAAATCCTGCTGGGTGATTTGGGCCAGTCACAGTTCTTTCAGAACTCTCTCAGCCCCGCCTACCTCATAAGGTGCTTGTTGTGGGGAGAGGAAGGGAAGGTGATTGTAAGCCGCTTTGAGACTCCTTAAAGTAGAGAAAAGTGGGGTATAAACACCAGTTCTTCTTGTTGTTCACCCATGTGCTAGGGTCACCTAGTTCCATCTTTGCTTCAGTGACAGCAAAAAAATGGTTGGTTGAGGAATGATGTTGCTTGGACATTGTGACATTATTTCCAGTTGCACCTGGAAGCAATCTCACAATGCTCTAGGTAGTAATAACTACAGAGATCTGGGCGCGTTCCTAGAGTGTCATGAACACCGTCAAATCACTTCCAGGTGTTCAGAAGTTATGTCATAGCATCTGTGCTATTGTTCCCCACCCATTTTTTCTCCTGCTGCTCCGTCAAGCTAGTTTGGGGGATAGGGCACCAGAGCAGGGGGCTACCCAGCAATGGATAAGCCTATTTGGGGTTCTGTTCTGCATGGTTCCATAGACAAAAGAAGGGAAGGTGAGTGCATCAGCCAATCAGAAGTCAACTGGAAAATGACTACGATTCCCATCAACCCTGCCTGGTTATCACGTTTGGGGAGGTTTGAGGGAAACTAATTTGCAGGTGCTAGTTTGGGCCTAGTTTCTCATGGCCCGTTATTGCCACTCTTCAGAAGCATAAGATTTGTAGCTTGATGTAGGATTGGGCAACAGCAACAGGCATTTCAGCTTGGGCAGGAATTCCCAGAACAAAAATGCATTTTGGAAAAAAAATGCAGGGAAGTCTGCTTTTTGAGCATTTCTTCTCAAACTTCATCTGCATCATTACTCAAATTGTTCATGTGTCTATGGTTGCCAACCGGCCTGGAGAAAAATGTCCTGTCCTTTTAATCGAGGCTTGATAGCTGGAAATGGGCCGCTGAAGTTTTATTGACCCTTCCTGGCGAGGAGGTAAAGAACATCACCTGGTAAATGATGTCCCATTAAGGCTCTATTAAAGGGACAGGGCATTTTTTTCCAGGGAGTGGATATCTAATTCCATATCTCCAGCACTTTCCAACATCTGGTTAAGATCCTTTTTTTAATTTTAGAGGAAATTGGGGGTTGAGTTTTTCCCCCCTGACCTCACTGAATTTTCAGAAATTTTTTTTGATGCTACCATTGATTCCCCGTTTCAACGTAGTACCATCCTGTTGGTATCTGATGCAACTGTTTTGCAATTTTGTAACTGTCGATCCGAATTTTATTCCACCCTTAAACCAAGCAGGTTTATGGCAGATATGATTTTCTGTTCCTCCATTTACACCCAAAACACTCCTGCACGGTAGGTCAGATTGAATGGAGTGACCAGTTCAAGGTCACTGAGTGAGCTTCATGGCTAAGTGAGGGGCTGAAAAATTGATTCCCCAGTCCTGTTTAGACACTCACATCAATATACCACACTGAATCAGTATTTGTAATTTATTTTATTGTGGCGTTTCTCATGGTGTGTCATAGAGAGTGGTTTGCAAAAGCTCCACTAAGGTGCCATGCACAACAATGGTGCAGGGTTCTGCAAACCTAAGGGGATCCCTAGGTTTGTAAATAAAAAGACTTTGTTAAACACAGACAATTTGGGGATGAAACCTCTCCCTCAAAAATAGCCTTGCTTGCAATAGGTGCACATGCACAGAAGCGGCAAAAAAGCAAACCACAAGAATCATAGAATCACAGAGTTCAAAGACACCATACAAGGCATCTAGTCCAACCCCCTGCTCAATGCAGGATCAGCCTAGAGCATCCCTGACAAGGGTTTGTCCGGCC
>NW_015159837.1:8933-9057 GCF_001447785.1 Gekko japonicus
TGTGCTCACTCTTCTCTTTGGCCCGATGGTACGTGTCAATTTCACACAAGCTGCTGCGCGGCCGCATTTTGCCCCGCAGCTTCGTGCGATTTTCCCCACGTCTACTCAATCCTGTTTTTTGAGG
>NW_015159837.1:11683-16384 GCF_001447785.1 Gekko japonicus
GGAGTCTCAGAGCGACTTACAAACTCCTTTCCCTTCCCCTCCCCACAACAGACACCCTGTGAGGTGGGTGGGGCTGAGAGAGCTCTGACACAAACTGCTCTTTTTCAAGGACAGCTGTGCCAGAGCTTGTGACTGACCCAAGGTCACATCAGCAGGTGCAAGTGGAAGAGTGGGGAATCAAACCCGGTTCTCCCAGATTAGAGTCCGCACACTTAACCACTACACCAAACTGGCTCATATGATCTTCCATATGTAAGATCTGGCCTTCGTAACAAATGAGTTTGACACCTCTGAAAGGGTTTCAGATCACCAAAGGGGGGCAGGTTTGACCCTGCGAAAGGAGTGGACATTCTCAGTCTGTGCTGCTACTTACGTGTCGATCTTTAAAGTGATTTGAACTGAGCAAAATTGTTTCCATGGGCTGACGCTTCCTGTTTTCTCTTTGGGAGCGATCATTTTATAAAGACTATAACCTCTCTGTGATTTATGGTATATCTTGGCCCAGACATAAATGAATGGATTCTCATTCCATTGAGACTTTTTAATCCTGGTCACATTGGTTGATTTACCTAGAGGTACCCCACTGAGATGGACCAGCAAGGGCTAAGAGTCAGCCTCACCTGTGTTCTTCAAAGTTCCCAGTCCGCTTTAGAAGAGACAAGTGATGCTTCCTGTGGAGTCCAGAAGGTCATTTCCTGGCAGAATGGAAGAGTGAAGGCCTTCAAAAAGGCACCGAGGGACTTCAAGGGAGCCATGTGCCACAGGAATCCTCCAATTAATTATTTAACCTGATTATTCATTAAAGAGCATTCTGATTAGGAGCATCTCTTTGGACTCAGTTTTTTTTCCAGGCATTGGCGTAGCCTGAAAAGAAGAAGAATGCATTTGTCAAACAGCCCAACCTTTCCCTAGCAAACGAAAATCAGCGAGGCGAGCATGTTTTGCATTAAGCGGTTGGGTCTGACCATCCGACAGCTGGTCTCGATTTGAGGTTTTTAAAAAGTTGCAGGTTCCTCGCTGTCTATATTTTGTTTTATGGGCTTTCTCCTTCTCTGAGAGGTCTCCCTCCTCCGTTTTTTTGGATGGGATTTAAGAGACTGCGGGATTAAGGGCTGGGAGACCAAAAGCTTAGGAACCTAGGCAAGAATAAACAGATGATCTGCAAGCAGGGAAATATGTAATATTTCGCTGGATGAACACATCAAGAGAGAATTATATGAATATGGGGTGCTGACTTGTTGAGCTCCTAGAGAAGAGGATTACCAAGTTTGAAGCACAATGCTTGGTACTTATTACATCATTATTAAGAAGAAATGGGGGATTCATGAAAGGGAACGAATAGACAAGGGAACTGGTTGTGCTAATTCTACAATACTAATAAACAGTGCTACAAGGACTACAAGCTAAGATGTCTATATTTTGTTTTGGGGAAAGTCACATTGTTATAATATCGGGAGGTTTGGGCCGCAGTGTCACCGATATGCGGATGATACTTATTTCTATCCTACCTCTCTTTCCCACTTAATTCCAAGGATGCTGTTGATGTTCTAAACTGGTACTTGGAGTCAGTAATGGGCTGGATGAGGGTGAATGAGCTGAAACTTAATCCCGACACGACAGACGTTCTATGCATTAGTAGAAAGGCACACCCGGGGCTTGATATGTCTCCTGTCCTGGATGGGGTTATGTGCCTTTGCGAAGCCAGATTTGCAGCTTGGAAACACTATGGGTGATTTCCCACAAGCGCTGCTCTGCGCTCACTCTTCTCTTTGGCCCGATGGTACGTGTCAATTTCACACAAGCTGCTGTGCAGCTGCATTTCGCCTCACAGCTTCGTGCGATTTCCCCCGCGTCTACTCAATCCTGTTTTTTGAGAATTGAGTAGACGCGGGGAAAATCGCAAAAAGCTGCGGGGCAAAATGTGGGCGCGCAGCAGCTTCTGTGAAATTGACACATACCATCGGGCCAAAGAGAAGAGTGTGCGTGGAGCAGCACTTGTGGGAAATCACCCAATGTCTAGGGCAGTGATGCTCTGTATTCTTGGTGCTTGGGGGACAAGAGTGGGAGGGCTTCTGGAGTTCTGGCCCTTCTGATGGACCTCCTGATGGCATCTGGGTGACACAGAGTATTGGACTGGACGGCCATTGGCCTGAGCCAATATGGCTGCTCTTGTGCTTTTAGGAGTGCTACTCGACAACCTAGTGGCTGTCGGGGTTCGGAGTGCTTTTGCCCAGCTATGGCTGGTACATTCACTGCGTCTGGTTGTGGTTCAGTCAGATCTAGCCACAGATCCAGCCATCATGCCTTAGTTATAGCTAGACTGGCCTATTGCAATGTGCTGTACTGAAGAGCATTCAGAGGCTGCAGCTAGTGCTGAACGCTGTGGCTAGATTCCTGGCTGGGACCAGCTATTGGGACAGGTGACCCCAATATTATAGCAATTGTACTGGCTACCAATCCACTCCTGAGCCCAATTCAAAGTGTTGGTTTTGGACCTTCTAAGTCCTAGATGGCTTGGGACCGGGGTATCTGAAGGACCATCTTGTCTGATATGTTCCTACCCAGAAATTAAGATCACAGGGACAGGCTCTCCGGACTGGTCCACCAATCAAAGAATCCCATCTGGCAAGGCACACAAGAGAGGGCCTTTTCAGTGGTGGCCCCACAATCATAGAGCAGCCTCCCCAGGAAGGTGCACCTGGCTCCCTCGCTTTCGATCTTTAGAAGTTGGTTGAAGGCTGTTTTACTTAGGACTGAATGTGGTTAGGTTTATTAGCAGTCATGAGTTATGATTTCAACCTTTGATTTTCATGTTTTAATGTATTTTATTTTATGTGTTTTATACATGTTGAAAGCCAATCTTCCATAAGGAAGGAAGACAGCTAATAAATGTTTTAAATAAATTCTTAGATAAATAAATGAATGGACACACACACGCACACCAATTTTTATCCCACCCTCCCCACCACAGGCAGGCTCAGGGAGGCTTACAATAAGGGATAAAAACACATTAAAACACAAACATGGCAAGAATGAACGAACGAACGAATGAATGAACATGACATTCAGGAAGTAGATAATTCAGTGCTTTCCTCAACTGTGCCCTCCCTATTTCTCCTTCACCCTTGTAAACATCATGGAGTCTATTACCTTAGCTAGAGCACTGGGGCAGTTCTGGCTCTTCATTTCCCAATCTAGCATGACCTCCACCCTGTTCCCCAGACCAATAAAGAGTCTCCAGGCCCCAAGGAGGAGATAATGGAGAGTTTAAAAAAAAAAAGTCATATCCCGCCTTTCCCATGTGGCCCAAGGCAGTTAACAAAATAATAAACAATATAATGATAATAATTTAAAACCCCACAAAAATGCTTGCCTCTTAAAAGCCCTCACGAATTAAATGGCCCTGTCCTGACCTGGATAGCCCAGGCGAGCCCAGTCTTGGCAGATCTCGGAAGCTAATTGGGTCAACTCTGGGAAGTACTTCGATGGGAGACCTCCTTGAAATGCCAAAGGTGGGAGGTGGGGGCAGGCTTTATTCAGCCACCTCTCTGAATATCCTCCAGGCCCCCAGTAGGGGTCAGTCACCAGAGGTTGTCATGACCTCCAGGTGCAAACACACACATATATATGATTTTTTTAAAATTCAAATAACACAGCTTTACAACATCTCCTGAAGATTTTTAAGAGAAGTGCCCCTCCTCCTTCCTGGGTGTCCTCTCACCTTGTTGGGGCATCTGTTCTATAACGTGGGAGCCATCATAGAAAAGGACCAGGCTCCTGTACATTTTAAATGGACAACCTTAAGCAGTGGAGGAACCAAAAGATGGCAACCCAATGACCGCCACTCATGGTGGTGTAAAATGACATCAAGTTGCAACCAAATTAGGACAACCCTGTAGGGTTTTCAAGGCAAGAGAGATTCAGAGGTAATTTGCCATTGCCTGCCTTTGCATAGTGACCTTGGACTTCCCTGGTGGTCTCCCATCCAAGAGCTAATCTGACAAGTAATAATAAAGGGGTTGCAGTATAAAAATTCAATGATGACACAAATACTGCAAGTGTGCATCCATATATGCATAAATAGTCTTCAATCTTATTGGCATACAAAAATACAATCTTGTCTCGAATATAACAATTTATGTCGTTACAGATGACGATGGACGAAACTCTCCGGAATATCTTCCGTTTCGTGAGACTTCCTCTACATCAATCAACGATAAGTTGTCTTCCTCAGTTCATAGACAGTCCATACGGATTCATTGGTATTCACAGAAGGGAATTGTTCCTTCTCCTTACTCTTCAAAGCCCATTGTATTATGCTTGAAGACTATTTATGAATATATGCAGGGGTCATTTTGTAGAAAAAGAGCTAGGGGAACTCATTAGCATAACTCATTAGCATTTTTTTAAATTTACATTTGACTTGATATCCCGCTCTTGTCCCATGGTTAGGGTCTCAGAGCGGCTTACAGGGTTTTCTGGTGCTAATCACCCTTGTTCCCTAGCTAGGGCCACAGTGTATGAAGGGGGGTGGGACAACCTACCGGCACCCCCTCTGTGGTGGCTATTGTTGGTGTTTCTTCCGTCGGCTCGGCATGGTCGGGTCTCTGGGCCAAGCGGGGTTGTTCTTCTCTGGCGTTCCTTCTTCGGCGTTCAGTGGTGGCGATCCTCTCCTTAGGCGCGCAGCTTCGCCTGCTTTCC
>NW_015159837.1:18081-18341 GCF_001447785.1 Gekko japonicus
TGCTGGTGTGACTTTGGGTCAGTCACAAGCTCTCTCAGAGCTGTTCTCTCAGGAGCAGTCCTTGAAAGAGCTCTCTCAGTCCCACCTACCTCACAGGGTATCTGTTGTGGGGAGGGGAAGGGAAAGGAGATTGTAAGCCACTCTGAGACTCTGAGTGAAGGACAAGGTATAAATCCAATGTCCTCTCCTCCCACCATTGGCTGGCAACCCAACTCTGTCTGGCGTCTGCTTCAGCTTATTCTACCTTAACCGTGCTGGCC
>NW_015159837.1:18363-46395 GCF_001447785.1 Gekko japonicus
ATCTTTTCATTAACTCCTCCCCTCTTGTAAACCTCTTGTGTGAGAGAAAACGTCAGGAGACCTAGGGTTGGCAGCCTCCAAATTCTGCTAGGAGAAACACCAGCAGAAATTGCCAAAATATAAACTGTATTTAACAAATAAAAGTTGGTGGTGTCACAACAACAAAATTAAGTCCATGCTATAATTCTAATATGAGCTGTGGTGGCTCAAGTGGTTAAGACGCTGAACTGCAGGCTGTGGAAGGTTGGTAGTTCAGCAGTTCGAGACCCGAGAGTGCCGCATGACGGAGTGAGCTCCCGTCTCTAGTTCCAGCTCCTGCCAACCTAGCAGTTCGAAAGCAAGAAATTGCAAGTAGATAAATAGGTACCGCTTCGGTGGGAAGGTAACAGCGTTCCGTGCGCCTTGGTGTTTAGTCATGCCAGCCACATGACCACGGAAACGCCTTCGGATAGTGCTGGCTCTTCGGCTTGGAAACAGAGATGAGCACCGCAACCGTAGAGTCAGATTCAACTGGCTTTTGAGCAAGGGAACCTTTACCTTTTACCTATAACGCTAATAAGGCATAAGATACAATATTTCCTCCTTAGAAGATAAGACGTAAAGTCCGTGTAATCATTTGAACTTGATAGGAGGAGTCCACATAGTCATCACATTTTCCAAACAGCCTTTGCAAAGATCCCTGTTTATTCTGCCTTAACCGTTCTGGCCACTGCTCCAGATACCATCAGAATCTTCTCATTAATTCCTCCCCTCTTGTAAACCTCTTGTGTGAGAGAAAGCATCAGGAGACCTAGGGTTGGCAGCCTCCAAATTCTGCTAGGAGAAACACCAGCAGAAATTGCCAAAATATAAACTGAATTTAACAAATAAAAAGTTGGTGGTGTCACAACAACAAAATTAAGTCCATGCTATAACTCTAATAGGAGCTGCGGTGGCTCAAGTGGTTAAGACGCTGAACTGCAGGCTTCTAATATCCTGGCCCCACTGGTGGACCTCCTGATGGCTCCTGGTATTTTTGGCCACTGTGTGATACAGAGTACTGGACTATTATGTTCTTATGTTCTAAACCCTGTCCTCTCCAGACTCAACCCCCCCCCTCCAAATCTCCAGGACTTTCCCAACCTTGAACTAGCAACCCTAGGCCTCTGGAACTACAGAATTAATTTTAGAGATTCTCCTTGTTAAACCAGTGTAATGTATCCAGTCCTGACAAGTCCAGACAAGTCCAGAGACAAACAGTCCTGACAAGGCCAGACAAGTCCAGAGACAAACGTTGAGCTTCGCTCCAAGAGACAATGGACTATGCAGATCCTAGCCCGCTCCAATCAGGGGGCTAGGTTCCTGGCCGAGAGCCAATGGGACTCTCGGCCACTGTAAATAACCTATTGGGAAGTGGGGGTGTGTTTTGGGTGACGGTTTCTCAGGGAATATAAGCCGACCTGCGAGCCAGCCAACGCTGTCTTGTTCCTGATCGAATAAAGTACGCTTTGCTGAAATCACTCTCCGTCTGCGTACTTTTCAACCACATTTTTTAAAAAAGCAAAATCTAGAACCAAGCAATATATTGCAAGAATCTCATCACAAAATAGGGGGAAATGCTTGTGACTCCTCATAATGTTTCAAATAGGCTTATGTGGTAAGCTGAGCCTAGCTCACATGGGGTATTGCGAGAAGAGACCACACACAGCCTTCTGGTAGGAACCAAGTTTAATAATGGAATCACCCCCCCCTCAAGTCTGGGATATCTCCTTCACAGCAGGAGATTAAACCTTTGGTTACTCCACTTCCGTAGACAGATAATAGAAAAAGAATCCCACACTTGCAGATAGGTAGAAAAACAACTTGCTTCCCATTGCAAAGCAAAAGAACAACACGATCCGCTAGGCACATTCCCCGCAACCACCCCCATGTGCAAGACTAGCACTTGTTACCACACTCTTGTGAGCGCCCATGAATTTCTTGGTGGCTAGCATGCAAAGGGAGGGGGTGGGGAACTTTAGTGCTGCTAAATGGTTAAAAAGACTCAGGGGCAATATGGGCAGGTTTACATTAATCAATATAATATGAACAATGAAAGAAAGCCTTTTGAAAGAGGAAAAATGGCTTCGTTTATGAGCTCTTGAAATCAGAGATGGGAGCATTTGAAAAGACTCAACGGTACGTTCTTCTTAGAAGACAAAATAATAACCACCAAAGTCGGGTCTGAAGTGTAATTCTCTATACTATACAGTATGTAATTTTATACACCTCTTAAATAATAGGGGGCTTTGGTTTGTGAGGGGTAGAAAATGGACCAAGAAAATGGCAGTCTTGTTACTGTGGGTAACAAAAGAAAACATAAGCCATGGCTTAGGTCAGAGGCGTGTGACTGAAGGACAAAAATGCTGGTCTTCTGGAATCCTTAGTCCCATGAAACTGGACTAGGCTGTTAACAAAACCTCCTGTTCTGAATTTCTCCCTGGAGTTCGGAGTTCTGACTTACATGGTCTTGTTCCCAAAATGGAAACAATGGAATAAGAATCCTCCAGAGTTCTGCTTCTTTTATTTCTGAATTCTGAAAAGAGCATTGTGCATGCACACTTCGGGGCAGCTTTCCATTTCCTTAGTTCCTTTCTATCACTTGCCTTATCTGTGTGGCTGGTACATTGAGAAAACATTGATGAAATATGGTTATGTCAAGAGACTTTTGATGGGATTGTGCCAATCAATATATATCATTCTCAACATGGCCGCATCTGTGGATATTCAAATCCAGAGATTTAAGTATCATGTCATGAAAAGACAAAACAAATATTTCGACAAACCTGAAAAAAGCTCTAATTTGAAGGAAAAAAAGGGAAAAAAGAATCTAAAGTCTGGGGGGGGAACTGCATTGGGGGTTAACTACCACAGATGATAGAAACAGTGTCTGTAGCTTTAAGAAATGGATAACCTCTGAGATTTCAATGGCAACCACAACAATACTGCTAGACTTCAAGCCTTGGTTTCTGTCAGTAAAAGGGGGGGCAGGGACCTTTCCTAGGCTATTTTGGCCTCTCAGTCTTTCCTAGGCTATTTTGGTTCCACTCTCCCCCTGCCCTGGAGAAAGGACTCATTGGGATCAGGCTTGGCAGCAACCTCTAGGTGACTCACTACCACACAGCTTGCAACTTCCCACACTGCCATGAATGGGTGACCTTGAGACGGTCATTCCCTGTCACAAAACCTACCCCAAAGTGCTATTGTAAGGATACAATGGAGAAGAAGGGAATGGTATAAGCTGCTTTGAGTCTCCATTGGGCAGAAAGGTAAGGGACAAATGAATTAAATAAACAATAAATAAACCTGAAGACTAGGCAGTAGGAAAGGCTGGTGAGTGATGGGGAAAGTGATGCTCTGTCTTCTTGGTGCTTGGGAGGGGGGGGTCAACAGTGGTATGGCTTCTAATATCCTGGCCCCACTGGTGGACCTCCTGATGGCACCTGGTATTTCTGGCCACTGTGTGATACAGAGTGTTGGACTGGATGGGCCTTTGGCCTGATCCAACATTGGCATCTCTTATGTTCTTATGCCTTCCCACTGTTGCCCCCAAAGCACCAAGAATACAGAGCATCACTGTCCCATATGGGGATAGGGGGCTGGGAGTGACAGTGAGTTCACTGTGCAGGTGAGATTCAGCCTGTCTTGGCCTCCGTACTACACCAGTCCTTACGAAACGACTCAAAATATCGAAGGCCAGTCTCCTCCCTACCCTTGATCACTTTTACAAAACCTGACCCATGAGGATATGGAAAAGTAGCTCTCCATACCATGACTTAGCAAGCTGTCTGAAAGCACTCTGCACTGCCCTGGCTAAAGAACATGGCCTGGTTCAAAGCTATACTTAAGTGTAAGCCAGATAAAGGAAAAAGTTAGTAGCCCACAGATATTTATAAACTAGCATGCATCATGAGGTTATTTGAGAAGTAGTTCTGACAAATACTTGGTTAGGAAAAAATATTACCCAACTTGACTTGCTGCTGGAGAGAATAGGAAAAAACTAGTCTGTTTTGGAGCAAGCTGCTGGCGAGGATCCTAAAGCCCACAGCATAGCCCACCTGCCTTCTGCACTGGGGTTTTCCCCTTGCACAAACCACATCAGATCATACTTCGCTTTGCACAGCTACTGGTTCCCCACACACCTCCCCCAAAGCACAGTTCACCCTCCCACACAGCTCTGCAGCTTCTAGTGCAACAGCTTCAGTTAGCATCTCCCTTGCATGTGTTTCCCCCCGGTCTTCCGGCAAGCAGCTCAGGGCAGTGGAAAGGGTTCTCCCTCCATTTTATCTTCACAACAACCCTGTGAGGTAGGGCTAGGCTGTGGGCAACTGGCTCAAGGTGGCCCAGTGGGGATTTGAACCCAGCTTTCCCAGATTCTGATCTGGACAGCTAACTCATGGAAAACAGCTGGTATGGAGACTACTCTTTTTTGCTCCCAACCCTACCTCAACCACGCAAGCTTGTTTTGCATGTTAAGACCTTGTCCGCAATCCTTTCAAATTTTTTTTAATGTGCGTGTGTGTCAGGAAGTCATGGTGACTTCTGGTGACCTCTACTGGGGCTTGGACGTTTTCAGAGAGGCGGCTTGATATGCCCACCTGTGTCCCGGTCAGTGTTCCCTCTAAGCTGAGTTAGTGTGAGCTAGCTCAGTTTTTTAGCCTCCAGCTCACACATTTTTGCCTTAGCTCAGGAAGGATGGCTCCAGAGCCGACTACTTTCTGCAGCAGCCAACTTTGCTCGCTCACAACTTTAATGCCAGTTGCCCACAAAGCAGAATTTTTGCTCACAAGACTCCACACCTTAGAGGGAACATTGGTCCCGGCCCTGATGAGATCCGGCTTGCCTGGCCGCAATCCTATCTTGAAGCAACTCACCTGGCCTCCTTTCTCCATGGATTTGGGTATGGCCTATTATGCTAATGAGTTCCTGCTGGGCTTTTCCTACAAAAAGAGCCCTGCTCTCAGTGTTGTTGAGAGGATAAAATGGAGGAGAGGAGAACGAATGTAAGCCATTTTGAGTCCCCATAAAATAAAAACATCATGGAGCTCATGTTGCCCTGCAAGAGCCTTGCACAGTCTTTATAAGGCTATGGACTATGGCTCTGAGCTGAACTGTATAATAAATATGCCAGAAACTGAACCGTGCAGTAGCCCAGTGATAGTGCCAACCTCCCGGACTGTAGACACATGCCCAGCTGAGGGAAGCCTCGCCCTGAAGCAGTGTGCCAGCCAGATGTAGGACCCACGACACTCCTCACCCCTGCAAATCAACCTTCCTGATGCCAAAAATATGCAGCGGCCAGCAACCAGAAGCCATGCTTCACATCAGAAGCCTGAGTGTTCCTGCCTGAGTGTTCCTGCAAAGGACTCCATTGAAGGACTTCTTCTCCAGTGCGCAGGCAGCCTCCCCCCCCACCTTCTCCTAGCATTACTGCAGGTACTGATCCTCAAGCTAAACAATAGGACTTGGCCGTGACAAGATTACCTGAGCAGCCAGACAGACACACCCACTGCCCATCGAGATAATGATGCAGATCACTGGATCGCTGGCTAGTCAGGCACCTGGAATTACTACCTTTTCTTTCTCTTTGTCCTAAGCCATCCACTCTAAGAGGTGTCATTGTTAGCAAACATTAAATCAATTGCTCTCAATTTCATTCTTTTGACCTTGTTAAGGAACTGGCAGCTTCTAGCATCTTCCTGGGGACTACATATCTTAGTGGCCCATGCCCCAAGATCCTCCTGGAGTATATAAGGAGAACATCTGGTGTAGTGGTTAAGTGTGCGGACTCTAATCTGGGAGCACCGGGTTTGATTCCCCACTCCTCCACTTGCACCTGCTGATGTGACCTTGGGTCAGTCACAAGCTCTGGCACAGCTGTCCTTGAAAAAGAGCAGTTTCTGCCAGAGCTCTCTCAGCCCCACCTACCTCACAGGGTGTCTGTTGTGGAGAGGGGAAGGGAAAGGAGTTTGTAAGCCGCTCTGAGACTCCTTTCGGTAGTGAAGGGCAGGGTATAAATCCAATCTCCTCCTCCTCCTCCTCTTCTTCTCTCATCTTTTTCTTCTCTCTTCTTCTTCTCTTGCTCCTGCCTCTCCTAACCCCATCCTATCATGTTGGTTCCAAATCTAGGCCTGTCCATGTCTGCTGCTGGTGAGCTCACGGTCCCTTTCCCCTTATTGTGTTATTTTTCGCTGCAGGATCCAATCGTCTTGCCAGACCGGTAAAGTATCAACCCACCAATAATAATCCTGCTCATGCAAATGTCTCTACCCTTTCAACTCCATATTCTTAGTTCTGTATTGTGTATGAGTGCTCGATTCTATGTTCGTATGTGTGATAATCCTTTAGCAAAAGAAATCACTGCTTTTTAAGATCTAGTCTCAGCATCTGTTTCTGGGATTTGGATAAGTGGGACTCCGGTGTACATAGGTCTGATCCTATATTTAATGCCTATTGCCATTTAATATTCATATTCACCACATTTATAAACCAAGGCACTTTGACTAACACTAATCTATGGAAAGCAGATGACATGTATGTTCAGTTTCATTGACCTGATCTTGGTCAGTATTGTCTATCTCAAAACTGGTGCTGGAATAACAAGATCTATGCAATGTGCCCTTTTTATCTTACGTACCAGCCCAACAATTTACAAGGGAATGCTGCACATTTTAAGATAACTCATAGTTCTCAGTTGTTCAGTTTTCCAGACGAAATAGTCAGGCCTACTTTGGCAATCTTTGTAAGTGCTGAGTATCCTTTACTCTACTGAAGGCCACATAACCACATAGTTCAAGAGTGTGCTGTTTCCCCCTTGCAGGGGGACAGTGTGTATTTCTATTTGAAGACCACCACAGAACATTTTTGATGGTTCCCAGAGGTGGTGGGAAGTTATTCCATGTGATGGCTATAACATGGAGTGACTGATGTTCAAATGCTGTTGCCGTTGCCTCCATCTGACTTATACAAAATGTCAAGAATAGTTCAAGGCTTAAGAAAAGAAGAGGAGGAGGAGGAATAATTGGATTTATACCCCACCCTTCACTCGGAGTCTCAGACTGGCTTACAATCTCCTTTCCCTTCCTCTCCCCACACCAGACACCCTGTGGATAGGTGGGGCTGAGAGAGCTCTGAGAGACCTGCTCTTGATAGAACAGCTCTAAGAGAACTGTGGCTTGCCCAAGGTCACCCGGCAGCTGCACGTGGGGAATCAAACCCGGCTCTCCCAGATTGGAATCCACTGCTTCTAACCACTACACCAAACTGTCCGTCCAAACACATGAAACAGAAGGGTATGTGAATAGGGTCAGCCCAAACACACGGGTGAATTAGGTGGTGACCCAGGGCTCCAGATTCTGAAGAGTGTCACCTTAAACAGAAGTGAATTTCATTTCTCTGTTTAACAATCTAACACGCTGTCTCTTAGAAATGAAAATATCAAATATGGGATTTGCAAAACCATGGCCATGTCAGGAGCGGTGTGGTATTGTTTATTTCATTTTGCTGCCTATGGGAATATAGTGAAGCTGTGTCATGGCATCACTTCAAAAGGCCACTGCTTGGGTTGGCTTCCCAGAAGGGTGGTCTGGCAGCAGAGTCATTCTCAGTAGCCTGACGTCGGCCAGTCATCCAGCTGAGTCAGTATTGCTCACCTTAGGGAAGGCTGGTTAGTGACCCACAGTGGCTGTTTTGCTATGAGTCAGGATCCCAAACATGCTGAGCTCATGAAGAATTTGTAACTACAGTAACGTGCAGTAATAATAAAAAGATGGCCCTCTGTTTAATTTTGAAAATAGTTTACACTACAGATTGGTGTCTCATCTTTCTCATTATTTTATGTGTTGTGTAGGAGGATGTCAGAGTCATACGGTTGGATCTTTTGACTCATAAGAACATCAGAGAAGCCATGTTGGATCAGGCCAATGGCCCATCCAGTCCAAACACTCTGTGTCACACAACAGCCAAAACCCAGGTGTCATTAGGAGGTCCACCAGTGGGGCGAGAACTCTAGAAGCCCTCCCCCTGTTTCCCCCCCCCCCCAGCACCAAGAATACAGAGCATCACCGCCCAGATTTAGTGTTCCATTTATACCTTATAGCTAATAGCCACTGATGGACTCCTACTCCATATGTTTATCCAACCTATTGGAACCTATGATTCCCTTCCATAAAGCTGGAACTCCCTCCCACCCAAACTGTGTCCTGTGACTTTCTCCCACTGAAAGTCAGTGTGGTATAGTGATTAGCATGTCAAGCTAGGATCCAGGAAACCCAAATTCGAATCTCCAATCTGCCATGGAAATTTACTGGGTGACCTTGGGGCAGTCACACATTCTCAGCCTCACCTACCTCACAGGACTGTTGTGAGGATATTCAAAGTGAAAGTGTTAGATCGTGCTAACAAAGGACTCGTACAGTGATTCAGCAAGTGATTCAGCTTTATTGGAAGTAACGAACAAGCACTAACTCAGTAAGAAACCAGAACAGAAAACAGTGGGAGCTTATGCTCCTTTTAAACATAACCGGGCTAATGTAGCCACGCCTATTTACAAATAACAACCAATGAGATTGCTAGAATAAAGACCAATGGGAGTCTTTCCCTCCTAGGGAATGGTATCGTTCTGATTGGTCGCTGTTACGAAGCGACCAATAGGAAGTTCGCTCAGAGGAGCCCTGGTCTGGCTCGAAGCTTAACACGGGAGTCCTATGAGGTGATTCATGTAATCATTTCAATACATTACAATTCCTCCCCCCTAAGTTAAGCCATCATCCCAATTGTTTTATTATTTACAACATGCAATCAACCTTTGTACATCAGTTATTCCAACAGTATTTACACTCATAGTCCTTCAGATAAGTCGGCATTTGCCGCGAACGCTGGGACCTGCGGAGCGGTGCAGGCACCACGGGCAGACAAGGTTGTGGGTCAGAGTGGGGTTCACTACAGCCTGGATCAGGCACAGACTCGACTGGGATTTCAGCCCCGCACACAGGGTTCTGCCCTGACTCGGGGACAGTACCGGGCCTTTCGGTACTCACCGCCTGCTCTGGGGGTGTCCACTCGACATCAGGGGATTCAGCCGTCGGAGAGTCAGCGCTGTCCCTAGCCCAACGTCTCCTTAACTGATCTATGTGGCGCCGCCATATTCGACCGTCAGCTAACTGCACCACATACATTCGAGTACCCACAGAGTCGGATATAACCCCAGGAAGCCACAAGTGCCCGTTTGCATAATTTCGTGCGAAAACCTTGTCCCCTTTTTCAAACATGCGCACCTTCGGTTGCGCAGTGGTACGCTCGGAATCACCCAGAAATCACTGTGTTCCCCACCCACAGCACATAATTTCCCCTACAGAAAATTCCCCAGCTATTACAATGGCTGCTTTGGGCAGTGGACTCTATGGCATTACACCCTGCTGAAGTCCCTCCACACCTCAAACCCTGCCCTCCCCAGGCTCTGCCCCTCAAATCTATAGATCTGGCCCGCCTCTTAGTATTGCAAGCCTCCAGGCAGCACCTGGAAATCTCCAAGATCAGTTCTCCTAGAGAAAATGGCTGCTTTGGGCAATGGACTCTATGGAATTGTACCCGGCTGAGGTCCCTCCGCACCCCAAACCCTGCCCTCCCTAGGTTCTACCCTGCAAATCTACAGGTCTGCAGGAATTAGTCAACTGCAGCATCCCACTCTGCTTAAAGGAATGCATGCCTTTAAAAAACGTTTTAAAATGATTGAAAAAAGCATTTACAGGATACATTCTTGTGGGGCGGTGCCTTTAAGAAAGGGGGCAGAGCCCCCCACCCCAAAGCCCCATCATAGCTACAGGCCTGGTCCTAAAGCAGTTTATATCATTCTCTCCTCCTCCCTTTTATTCTCACAATAACCCTGTGTGGTAGGTTAGGCTGAGAGAATGACTGGTCCAAGGTCACCCAGTGAGTTTCCATGGCAGAAGTTGAGATCTGAACCTGGATCTTCCAGATACTAGTCTGACAATCTTAATCATTAAGACCACACTGGCTGCTCGACCCCTGCTAGATCTGACCAGTGGTCCCCTTACACAAGCATCTTGTTTCACACAGTGGCCAACCAAATGCCCTGGAGGGCCAATGAACAGGACAAAGATGCTGAAGGACTTCTCTGTTGTGGCCCCAACATTGCAGCACTGTCACTTTGGAGGATCCTTCAGTGCCACCCCACCATGCGTTCCTTTTGGAGGCAACTCAGGACCTTCCACTCCTTTTGTCATGGAGGGACTGAGCTGTTTGTATGGAGAGAGTGGTTCATCACCCAATGGCTACAAAGGCATCATTACTTCAGCCTGGAAATTGTTGTAAGGTGCTTTGAAAACCTACTGTTGGATGATATGTCTGCCTTCTGCTAGGATGGATCCTTCAGCTCCCTTCTACCAAGTCTTTCTCCAGGATGGGAAGGCTTTTCTTGATCGGAGGAAGCCTTTTTCTATCAGAAAAAGTCTCCATAGGAGGAGAGGAGATTGGATTTATACCCCACCCTTCACGACCCAAAGGAGTCTCAGAGTGGCTTACAAACTCCTTTTCCCTTCCCCTCTCTACAACAGACACCCTGTGAGGTAGGTGGGGCTGAGAGAACTCTGACAAGAAACTGCTCTTTTTCGAGGACAGCTGTGCCAGAGCTCGGGAACATTGCGACCCAAGGTCACACCAGCAGCTGCGAGTGGAGGCATGGGGAATCAAACCCGGTTCTCCCAGATTAGAGTCCACACACTTAACCACCACACCAAACTGGAAGACTTAGGGACAAGCTACATGATATGCCTAAAATATGCTGGGTCACAGGTGCATCACCAGACTCACAGACAGACAGCAGATGGAAGAACTCACCTTAAAATGTGTTCACTCGCTCAGTGCTACAAAGGGGAAGAAGGCGCTCCAGGTTTCCCTCCCACCTTGCTTTCTCCAGCAGAAATGGAGTTCCTGCGTCCCTTTCTGCTGGCAAAAGTGTGGCGAGAGGGAAACTGGAAGCTCCATCTTCCCCCTTGCAGCACCCACAAAACAGGCACCTGTTGAGATGAGTTCCCCCAATGTATTGCTCTCTGCAAGTCTGGCTGTGCACCTATGACCTGTTGTGTCAGGTATATTATGTAGTTGCACCCTTTGGGGAAGATAGTAATGGAACTTGGTTATGCAGAAGGGAATCACAGGATCCAACCTCTACTGATTGCAAAAAGGAAAAAAAAAGAGTGAAAAGTACAAAGAGATTTTATTCTAGAGATTTTGTTTAGACTAAACTACAAAAAATCGCTTCCCCGGGGTGAATAGAAAGCAATGCTACCTACGACGCTGTAAAGGTCAACTGTTGATTGAAGACATTGTCATTGCTGCTTCTTGGCTTCACGTTTTCATGAAAAACAGAGTCGTGGAGCAAATATTAGAAACAGACCTCGAGACTTCTCCAGGGAGGGAGAAGAAATACTGCAGGAAGTCTCAGCCATGCCAGAAAGGATAATCAAAAGTAATGCTTTAAACCAAGCTGCCCCACAATTTCTTTCTTTAAAAAAAAAAAAAATCGGAACATATATAACTTATAGTGCGTTCATGATGGTAATTAATTCATGAAATATGGGGAAGGGGCGGCTTTCTTAATGAAAGAGAGAGTGCTTCTGCCTGACTCATGAAACAAGCAGAGCTCTCCTGCAATTAAAGCCAAGCGAGTTACGCTCCGACCTGAAATGCATTTGCTCAGAAGTAAAAGGCTCCGGCTGCCAGGAAACTTGTTGAAAACTCCATGAGAATGAGTGCAGCTTGGGAAGAGCTCATTAGGGCTGTGGAGTGGCCACACAAAAAAATGGGGAGGGCTCAGGCCCCGTTCTACGCCTTCGCACAGCAGTTTAGGGTTGCTAATTTCTGGTGCCAACCTTGTCAGTTTCAAACAGGCTCAAATGTCGTTATTCATTACTTATTTATTTGTTCATTAGTTCCAATTTATATTCCGCCCTCCCCGCAAGGGGGCTCATAGAGGTTCAGAAAACAGTTCAAGGCATCGTAAAAATGCAATACATTATTAAATATGAAAACAAAACAATATAAAACAACATATATTAAAACAGGTTACACTATTCTTGTACAGATCTCAGACTGGTGCCATTTTTAAAAAATCTTCTTAATCTGGTCCACATAAAGATGGTAAGTGTCAGCATTTTTGATCGGCGATGCCCCTATTTGAATTCCTGGAGGCTCTGATCCATACACATTTGAAAATCATCTGATCTCTGTATATATGCTTGGCTCATTGCATTAGTTACTGTGTAGGTGTTGACCTAATTTTTAATGGTCAAACAAGTTCAAGTCTTTATGTTGAAATGGGCGGATTACTGGATACCTATCATCAGGCTTGTCTATTGTTGATCCTGTTTTTGATGTCTGTTTTGTTTCCGTCCGACATCAATCTCATAACTCTTTTTTGATTTCACAGTTGATCTTTGTATAGACTTCACATCAATCTATGTTGGCTAGTAATATTGGCCATTTCAGGCGCGGCGGAGCCTGAGGGACGCAGCCGAGGCCGGGAGCAGACGCGGATCGTGTGCCTCAATGGCCCCACCGAAGAAAGCCACTATGATCCACCATGAACAGCAGGACGAATGTCCCGACCGAAGACCGCCTGGGGAGAATGAAGCCGAGTCGGAGAAACAACAGCCCCACCACCTGGGTGCCGGTAGGTAGCCCTATCCCTGTACCATGTGGCCCTAGTTAGGGAGATAGCGTTCTTAAGAACTTTCTATGTAAACTGCCCAGAGACCCCCTAGGGGTCAGGGCGGTATAGAAATCGAATATTCTCTGTTGTTATAGATCCAGAGTTCCTACCGTGCATTCTGGGAGAACATGCTATGTGCAAACCTTTCTGCATGTGAGATCACCAGTTCCCTGAATTGGGTAACACACACATATTCCTGTTTTGTTTAACACACAAATGCTTACCTTGAAAAAACAGGATTTCTGACCGCACAGACCAAAGCCAGAAGACAGCATGTTACCCAATTCAGACAAAATGGCAATCACTTATATTAAGACGATCACACATCACTTGCTCTCTTGTTATATCTGATAGGAACTCTGGAAACACGACAACTGAAAAAGGTTTCTGTTTCAGCCTAGCCTTGCCTAGTTTGTTAAGAGGGGGAAATGGAGGAGGGAAGAACAATGGTGACCTTATGAATTAATTGTGGTGACCCTATGAATTAATGTCCTAAAAAACATCCTGTCGTTGATAGCCTTATTCATGTGTTGCAAACTTGAGGGCTGTGGCTTCCTTGAGTCAACCCAATCTCATGTCGGGTCTTCCTCCTTTCCTGCTGCCTTCAACTTTTCCTAGCATTATTGTCTTTTCCACTGACTCTTGTCTTCTCATAATGTGACCACAATAGCATCAAAAAAACTAAGATCATGGCATCCGGCCCCATCACTCCTTGGCAAATAGAAGGGGAAGTCGTGGAAGTAGTGACAGACTTCACGTTCCTGGGATCCCAGATCACCGCAGACTGTGACAGCAGCCATGAAATTAAAAGACGCCTGCTCCTTGGGAGGAAAGCGATGGCGAACCTAAACAGCATGATAAAAAGTAGAGACATCACCCTGCCAACAAAAGTCCGCATGGTCAAAGCAATGGTATTCCCAGTAGTCATGTATGGCTGCGAGAGTTGGACTATAAGGAAGGCCGAGCGCCGAAGAATAGGTTCTTTTGAACTATGGTGCTGGAGAAGACTCTTGAGAGTCCCTTGGACTGCAAGAAGATCAAATCAGTCAATCCTAAAAGAAATCAACCCTGACTGTTCCCTGGAAGGCCAGATAATGAAAATGAAGCTCAAATACTTTGGCCACCAAATGAGAAGGGAGCACTCACTGGAGAAGACCCTGTTGCTGGGAAAGATTGAAGGTCAAAGAAGAAGGGGACGGCAACGGATGAGATGGTTAGATAGTGTCATAGATGCAACGAACATGAAATTGAGCCAACTTCAGAGGACGGCGGAAGACAGGAGGGCCTGGCAAGATCTTGTCCATGGGGTCGCGAAGAGTTGGACTCGACTGTGCGACTGAACAACAACAACAAGGGAGAGTTCAGGCTTCATTTGATCTAGAACCCATTGATTTGTCTTTTTATAGATCCGTAAAACTCTCCTCTAATGCCACGTCAAATTAATCTACTGTCTTCCAGTCAATTGGACACCCATCTAATTTGGATGGAAATATGATCCCCAGTGTCTTTGGGATAAGGATAACAGGAAGGATTCACAAGAGATCGGAGACACATCAGTTTTCCACCATTTTTTAGTGAGTCGCACAGATATGTGTCCTTAAACTTCCATGTAAGGTTGGAGGCGATTGCTCAGTGATAGTTCACCTGCTTGGCACGCAGAAGGTCCAACCTGTAACATTTCCAAGTCAAAAGGATTCAGTAGGAGGTGACATTTAAGACCTCTGCCTGAGACCCTGGAGAGCTGCTGCCAGTCAGAGAAGAAGAGGAAGAGGAGGAGGAGGAGGAGACTGGATTTATACCCCTCCCTTCACTCAGAACTCAGAGCAGCTGACAATCATTTTCCTTTTCCCTCCTCACAAGGGACACCCTGTGAGGTAGGTGGGGCTGAGAGAGCTCTGAGATAACTGCTCATGAGTAAACAGCTCTGAGAGAACTTGTGACTTATCCAAGGTTACCCAGCTGGCTGCATGTGGAGGAGCGGGGCATTAAAGCCGGTTCTCCAGATTAGAGTCAGCCACTCTTAACCACTACACCAAACTAGACCAGTGGTCTGACTCAGAATAAGGCTGCTTCCTTTGATCTTCTCAACTGACACTTTGTCTCATGAAAGCTTATACCCTGGAAAAATCTGTCGGTCTTTAAGGTGCTACTGGATCTTGATGGTGTTCTTCCTTTGACCTGTGATGTATATGTGGCTGTGATCCCTGACAGTGCCATACTTTCCTGACACATGCATCCATTATGATTCTGACGACTATGAATGCTGCAATTTGGAGACAATCCAGCAGGCATAGGAAATACCCCAAAGATCTGCAGAACAATCTTCCATAAAAACAAAGAACCATAAAGCGCATCTCCCCATAGAAATCAGTCATGTTGTTAAAACAAAAACAGAGAAGGCTTGATTTTAATGGAGGGGCAGAGGACCAAAAGCTGGAAACAGAAAAGAAGGGAAGCTGATGGGGATAGCTGAATAGAAGTAAATTTCAAACGTTAGGCGACCTGGAGAATGGAGACACAGCTCAATGAGAACGGGAGCATGTTCAAGACAGACCGTTAAAAGCGGGCTTGGAAAGACGGCCGAGGTTAGGTACAAGGAATCGACGAGGGAAAGGGGCCCTGGTGTCAGAGCGTGTGATTAAATTGACTCTTTTCCTTTGGGTGAGATCCAGATCGACAGCGGAGCAGCTGCTGATGTTAGACAATGAACCTGATTAATTCGGGAAGGAGAGAAGCCAGGTATAATCAGCTCAGCCTTGCATTACGAGTGCGTAAATGAGGGATTCAGTATCACTAGGAAAGCGCCTGGCACGGACTATAGAATAGGTCTGAGGTGCTGAGATGGCTTCCCATTGGTTGCCTGCCCCGCTTGGGAGCAAACGCACGAGGCTGCCCTGTACTGAATCAGAGCATTGGTCCATTGAGGTCAGTAGCATTTCCTCTGAGGGGCAGCAGCTCTCTGGGGTTTCAGGTCCAGGTCTTTCATAAGAACATAAGAGACGCCAAAGGCCCATCCAGTCCAACACTCTGTGTCACACTGTGGCCAGAAATACCAGGTGCCATCAGGAGGTCCACCAGTGGGGCCAGGACATTAGAAGCCATCCCACTGTTGACCCCCCCAAGCACCAAGATGACAGAGCATCACTTGCCCCAGAGTCCCTATCTATACCTTGTGGCTAATAGCCACTGATGCCCCAGAGCCCCTATCTATACCTTGTGGCTAATAGCCACCGATGGACCTCTGCTCCATATGCTTATCTAATTCCCCTTTGAAGCCGTCCATGCTTGTAGCTGCCACCACTTCCTGTGGCAGTGAATTCCATGTGTTAATCACTCTTTGGGTGAAGAAATACTTCCTTTTATCTGTTCTAACCCAACCGCTCAGCAATTTCACTGAGTGCCCACAAGTTCTTATATTGTGCGAAAGGGAGAAAAGTACCTCTTTCTCTACCTGCTCTATCCCATGCATAATCTTATAAACCTCGATCATGTCACCCCTCAGTCGTCGTTTCTCCAAGTTAAAGAGCCCTAAGCGCCTTAACCTTTCCTCATAGGGAAAGTGTTCCAACCCTTGGGTCATCTCACCTACTGCCTGAGATCCTTTTAACTGGAGATGACAAGAATAGAACTAGGGATCTCCCGCATGTAAAGTAGATGCTCTGCCACTAAGCCATGACACTTGGGCAGGGTCAAAGGGCAAGAGACAAAGGACTCTTGGACTTTTGGCTTGTGGCTGTTAGCCCATGTCTCACACGCTCGGGCCTGTTTAAGCCAGGTTAAGTTCTTTTGGTAAGAAAAGCCCATTGAAGTGTCCTGACAACTAAACAAATCCACATTGCCCCACTATCACCAAAATGAAGATGTCATAATAATTATAGTGGGTTCATACAACACCCCCTGACATCTAAGAGCCAATAAGCAATTAATACGGAGCGTGGGGAACTGGTTAACAGTTCATAGGTGAGCGGGAGACAGTAGAGGCTTCGCGCTGGAAGAAGAAGAAGAGAGAAGAGAGAAGAAGAGATTGGATTTATACCCCGCCCTTCACTACAACCCTGACTGTTCCCTGGAAGGCCAGATAATGAAACTGAAGCTCAAATACTTTGGCCACCAAATGAGAAGGGAGCACTCACTGGAGAAGACCCTGATGCTGGGAAAGATTGAAGGTCAAAGAAGACGGGGACGGCAAAGGATGAGATGGTTAGACAGTGTCATAGATGCAACGAACATGAAATTGAGCAAACTTCAGAAGACGGCGGAAGACCGGAAGGCCTGGCGTGATCTGGTCCATGGGGTCATGAAGAGTCGGACTCGACTGTGCGACTGAACAACAACAACTTCACTACCCAAAGGAATCTCAGAGTGAGTGGCTTACAAACTCCTTTCCCTTCCCCTCTCCACAACAGACACCCTGTGAGGTAGGTGGGGCTGAGAGAGCTCTTGACAGAAACGGCTCTTTTTCAAGAACAGCTCTTATCAGAACTACGACTTGCCCAAGGTCACACTAGCAGCTGCGAGTGGAGGAGTGGGGGAATCAAACCCGGGTCTCCCACATTAGAGACCGCACACTTAACCACTACAGCAGACTGGCTCAAGGCGAATGGCTAGATAAGAGAGGCAGAAGCGAGAAACAGCCGCAGAGCATTACATATTCCAGATTCAGGGAAAAACACTATGGCGGGGCTACCCGACACTAACCTGTCTTAACCGTGCTTCATTAGAACAAGCCACCTTGATAAAGTGAAAAAAGAGAGAAAAAGAAACTTTTCTTGGCCAATGTCAAATGGTCAACTGAGTCCTGCTTGGCCACAAAGTGACCAGCTATTCCCCCCGTGCCAAAATAAAGGGATGGGTAAGCAAGGAGATCTAAGCAGCAGATGCCATCGCAGGAGAACAGTCAGCTTATAAAATGGCAGGGTTGCCACCAATGCTCCCTCCAAGCCGTGGAGTCTTGTGAGCAAAAATTCTACTTGGTGAGCTACTGGCATTACAGTTGTGGGCGAGCAATTTGGCTGCTGCAGTTTGCTCTAGAGCCATCCTTCCTGAGCGAGGACAAAAATGTGTGAGCTGGAGGGTAAAAAACTGTGAGCTAGCTCACACTAACTCAGCTTAGAGGGAACACTGGTTGCCATCCCCCTGGTGGGGCCAGGGGATACCCTGAGTTTAGGGGGCCCAGGTGACTGCAGCCATGAAATTAAAAGACACATGCTCCTTGGGAGGAAAGCAATGGCAAACCTGGACAGCACCCCACTAACAAAAGTCTGTATGGTCAAAGCAATGGTATTCCCAGTAGTCATGTACGGCTGCAAGAGTTGGACCATAAGGAAGGCCAAGTGCCGAAGAAAAGATGCTTTTGAATTATGGTGCTGGAGAAGGCTCTTGAGAGTCCCTTGGACTGCAAGAAGATCAAATCAGTCAATCCTATAGGAAATCAACCGTGACTGTTCCCTGGAAGGCCAGATACTGAAGCTGAAGCTCAAATATTTTGGCCACCAAATAAGATGGGAGCACTCACTGGAGAAGCCCCTGATGCGGGGAAAGACAAAGAAGAAGGGGACAGCAAAGGATGAGATGGTTAGACAGTGTTATCGAGGCAACAAACATGAAATTGAGCAAACTCCGGAGGACGGTGGAAGACAGGAGGGCCTGGTGTGATGTGGTCCATGGGGGCGCAAAGAGTCGGACTCAACTGTGTGACTGAACAACAACAACAAATCCACCACCGGCCAGTTGGCTGGTGGGGGGAGCTCCACCCCCAAACAGTAGCATCCTAAAGGGATGCCGCTGAGGCAAAGATGTCACCAGTAGTGATGTCATCACGCTGGGGGGGGGATTCTGTGGTTATGAGGAGCTGGGAGCCCCCTGCCGCAGTTAAGAAGAGGCCTGGCAACCAATGCTCCCTCTAAACTGTGAAGTCTTGTGAGCAAAAATTCTACTTTGTGAGCTACTGGCATTAAAGTTGTGAGTGAGCTATTTGGCTGCTGCATAAATGAGTTTGCTCTGGAGCCATCCTTCCTGAGCTAAGACAAAAATGTGTGCGCTGGAGGCTAAAAAAACCCTGTGAGCTAGCTCATGCTGACTTAGCTTAGAGGGAACACTGCTGGCATCCCTATAAGATGGGCTTGCTCCTCCCCCTTGATTGGTGGGGATCCCAAACTCCCATCATGCCCTACCATAAGAAAGACATGAGGGCAGGGAGCTGAACTGTTTTGATCATTCTTTGTGGATGCCATGGATTGTTTTATTGTTACCAATCCTGGATCCTCGTTTTTGTGCTGACAAAGATGGCTCTCAAAACCTTGTGAAGGAATGTTACATTAGGGGGATTTATTCCCAAGTCTCTTAGTAGCTAGTCTGACACTTTAACCGTGATACTACATGATCCCATAAAATACTCTCACTCAATGTACCGCATGCCCTAAGTCTAGAGACAAATTCTGATTCCCTGTTCTGGGATTTTTCAGATAATCTATTAGTTCTGAACCTCCCCACTGGGTGAAAGAAGCTGATAGGAACAACTAAACCTTTAGGACAAAGGATAGCTAATGTTGTACATCCTCTTTTTCTTTTAGCCATTCTCCACAGAAAGGTGGGGTTTTTTTATAAACTATCAGTGACCTCAGTTTGATTGGGAACCTCTCATTGGGAGAGCCAGTGTGATGTAGAGGGGCAGAATCTAATCTGTATCTAATCTGGATCCCCCACTCCTCCTCCACATGAAGCCTGTTGGGTGACCTGGGGCCTCTCACAGTTCTCTCAGAGCTTTCTCAGCCCTACCTGCCTCACAAGGTGCCTGTTGTGGGGAGAGGAAGGCAAGGCAATTGCAATCCTCTTCAAGACTCCTTGGGGTAGAGAGAAGTGGGGTATAAAACCAACTCTTCTTTTTCTTCATCTATGGTGTGCTCAGTATCCTGGGTAATGCTCCCCCATGCAAACAATAACCACAAACATGATGAATGCTCCCAAAGTCAGTACAGTGAAAACTGAGTGCGTTTGTTTCTTCATTCTTTAAACTGCCAAAATCTAAATAAGCTTTTGCTAGCCAATGCACCTTACCCCCCCACACACATACACATTCACACACTTTTCAACATTATGGTAGAAATACAGATCCCAAATGCTATAACCCAGCCAATATATACACAGCTGTCCTTCAGACGGACACTAAGAGGGGAAAAACCTCATAAGGAATGGATTTTTTTACCTCAATGAGTGTATAATTCCATGTGCTGTTCTTTTGCCAGATACCACAGTCCACAAGTAGGCCAGGTTTCAATGCCCAGAAGCTAACATCCTTCCTCTAAAACATTACTGGCTAAAAACCTATCCATAAAATGTTGGGGAAGAAAAATGTACATGATTTTCTCAGATTCATGAGCAACCTCAGCACTAGAGATGTCCAACAGATCTCTAGACTAGATTACTGTAACTTGCTCTATGCAGGGCTGCCCTTGTGTTTGACCCGAAAACTTCAGCTGGTCCAAAATGCAGCGGTGCGTGTTCTTACTGGGACACCTTTATGAGTGCACATACAACAAGTGCTCCACCAGCTCCCAGTTGAGTACCAAATTAAGTTCAAGTTTATGTTATTAACCTTTAAAGGCCTGTGCGATCTGGAACCAACATATCTGCAGGACTGTCCCTCCTCATATGTCCCTCGAAGAGCTTTACATTCCACAGTTCAACATCTGTTGGTGGTCCCCAGCCCAAAAGCCCAAAAGGCCTTCGCTTAGCCTCAACCTGAGTCAGAGCCTTTTCAGCTCTGGCCCCAGCCTGGTGGAACACTCTCCCAACTGAGATCAGGGCCCTGCGGGACTTGTTGCAATTCCACAGGGAAAAAGAAGAAGAAGAAGAGGAGTGTATAGAAATTTTGCTTTCTGCTTCTATATTCACATGCCTTCTCCTATGATGTCTTTTGATAACATGCTGTGTCTTAGTTTCCTGTTGCAAGCCAAATGGTGAGGCCAAATGGCCTCAATAGCCATGCCATATAACCACACATTCTTTCACACCTCTAAGTGGAAGAGCCAGACCTGATGGCTCCTGGCTCTGGCCCACATGCAAAAAGTCACGTAGGCAATGGAGAAGCTGGAGTTTGGGGACATGTAACTGCAGGCGTGGTCTCCAAACTTCTAGCCTATCCCCACACGCAGCTATGACAACCAACAATTGGGCACATCCCTGTCCACTCATGGTCGGCTGGATGGCCACAGCTAATCATGACTAGATTGGGGTTTAATTGATTGATACTGATGGGAATGAGCTCTCTTACTCTTAGCTCTGCTCTTAGCTCTCTCTTCTTGTCAGTGTCTGTTTATTGCACCTGGAAATGCTGTCTCTTGGGAGACAAAGAACTGTTTTGTGAATTGGACCACATGGTTGGGCAAAGATGGAATTTTCCTTCAAAATCCCTTGGACTGTTTGGATGTCCCTGAACTTGGTAAATATGTATCTTTTACTGTGTAGTTAAGGCAAATCGCCTTAGGCTTGTTATTTTGGTAATCTCTGATAGTCTGTGTTATGCTCTGTACTGAATAAAAATTATTCTTATTTCTAAATGGTCTCTGATGTTGTACCTGAGTTCCAAGTCTAAATCTTGTGCCTTCTGATCTAAATATTGTGCCTTCTGCTCACCATATAAGATACCTTTGTAAGATTAAGTGTGCATCTCTAGATAAGTTGCTAAGGTGTTCTGTCCGAGATGCTAACTAAGGGTTTGGAATCTCTCCCTTAAGAAAAGCAGGGACTAGTGAAAAGAGGTTCTGGTGGCACATTGTTCTGAAACCAGAGAGGGTATAGACCACGTCATGGTTTGTTGTTTAATGTACTGGAAAAGTACAAGATTCCCGCCCATCCCTGTACTGGCTTGGGTGGGCTAATCTCTGTACAAGGAGGAGGAGGAGGAGGAGGGAGATTGGATTTACACCCCACCATTCACTTGGAGTCTCAGAGTGGCTTACAAACTCCTTTCCCTTCCCCTTCCCCTCCCCACAACAGACACCGTGTGAGGTAGGTGGGGCTGAGAGAGCTTTTTCAAGGACTGCCCTTTCAAGGACAGCTCTTGTCAGAACTATGGCTTGCCCAATGTCACCCAGCAGCTGCAAGTGGAGGAGTGGGGAATAAAACCCGGTTCTCCCAGGTTAGAGTCCGTGCACTTAACCACTACACCAAACTGGTAAAATGGAGATGTTCAGCCAGGCCTATGGTTGAGGTGGCAGAGATCGAACTCCATCAGCCTCCCCTACCCTACTGTTGTACCATATATGGTGCTGTTTCTTCACTGCTGGATCTTAGGAAAAACATTTTGGCAGTCAGAGTCATGCAAGAGTGGAATCAGCTGCCTCGGGAGGTTGTGAGGTTCCCCTCACTGACAGTCTTGAAGCAGTGGCTGGACAAACCTTCTCAATGCAGGATCAGCCTAGAGTAGTATCCCTGACAAGTGTTTGTCCAGCTGCTGCTTAAAGACTGCCAGGGAGGGGGAGCTCAACACCTCCCTAGAGCAGCTGATTCCATTGCTGAACTACTCTGACTATAAAAAACGTTTTCCCTAAGTTTTCCATAAGATCCAATTGATACCTTCCCTCCCTTAATTTAAACCCATGGTCGAGTGTCCTCTCCTCTGCTGCCAACAGGAACGGCTCCCTGCCCTCCTCCTCTAAGTGACAGCTCCTCAGATACCTCAAGAGAGCAATCTTGTCCCCCCCCCCAACCTCCTCTTCTCCAGACTGAACGTTCCCAAGTCCCTCAGCCTTTCCTCACAGGGCTTGGTCTCCAGGGCCCTCCGATTATCCTGGTCAGAGAGCCAGTTTTGTGTAGTGGTTAATTGAGCAGACTCTAATCTGGGAGAACCGGGTTTGATTCCCCACTCCTTCACTTGCACCTGGCTGGATGACCTTGGGCAAGCCGTAGTTCTGATAAGAGCTGTTCTTGCAAAAAAAGAGCAGTTTGTGTCAAGAGCTCTCTCAGCCCCACCTACCTCACAGGCAGTGTTCCCTCTAAGATGAGTTAGTGTGAGCTAGCTCACAGTTTTTTAGCCTCCGGCTCACACATTTTTGTCTTAGCTCAGGAAGGATGGCTCCAGATCAAACTAATTAATGCAGCAGCCAAATAGCTTGCTCACAACTTTAATGCCAGTAGCTCACCAAGTAGAATTTTTGCTCACAAGACTCCACAGCTTAGAGGGAACATTGCTCATAGGGTGTCTGTTGTGGGGAGGGGAAGGGAAAGGAGTTTGTAAGCCACTCTGAGACTCCTTCGGGTAGTGAAGGGTGGGGTATAAATCCCTCCTCCTCCTCTTCCTCCTCCTCCTCTTCCTCCTCTTCTTCTTCTTTCTTCTTCTTCTTCTTGTCGCTCTCCTCTGCACCCGCTCCATTCTGTCCATGTCCTTTTTGAAGTAAGACCTCCAGAACGGCACACAATACTCCAGGTGCGGCCTGATACTTGTATCCAATTTGCATCTAGTTTGGTCGTAATAAGCAGCAGACCAAATAAGCACTAGTACATGAAAATCCCTGGTACTGAATTGGTCTCTCAAGGCCAGTGTTCTCCTCTGACGGGCAGCGGCTCTCCAGAGACACAGGTATTTCACACCACCTACCATCTGATCTTTTTACTGGAGATGCCAGGGATTGAACCGGTGACCTGCAGATGCCGTATCAGAGCCACGGCCCCTCCTTTAAACTGCATCAAAGTTGAACCCGTTCTATTCGAATATTGGTGCTGTCGCTACATCTCCACTGCAGTCAAATATGGGATTAGACATGGCACTTTTGATTTTCAGAGCTCAGATAAAGCTCTCTACCCTTCTCCCTTCTCGGTATTTTACTGGCATATGAACTTTACATTTGAGGAGATGAACTTTGCTGTCCCCTTCACCTGATCTTTCCTGATCACCCGTCCCCTTCATACTGTATCTTATAACACCTTGATCTGAATCTGCCAAGGTTACAGACGGCTGACACCAATAGCCGCAGTTAATAAATACAGGTTAACTCTTCGGGGATTAAAAGATAAATGAAAAAGACAGGAAGATTCCCAACCTGTGCTGTGAAATGCATTGTCAGCAAAAAAAAACCCCTCTCCAGTCACAGGAAAGAAAAATAGTATCCTGCTAACTTTAAAACCCAAAGTCCATTTTCCTTCCGACCTGCTCACGAGAGCTTCTTAGGTCTAAAATCTGATTTCTGCTGGCAGTGGCAGATTTCAGTTTCTTCTCTGAATCGCTCCATCATGATGGGACGTCAATTTTACTCTGGGCTAGCCTCAAAGCAACAATTTGGACTGCTAAAATTATAATAAACTGGTATACCAAATTCAGGTGTTCCCGGCTGATCTTGACAGCTATGTGGCTGCATCTGGTCTGACTCTACTTCTGAGTGCAACTTTTTTGGCTGATCTATGCATGGAGCAAAATTACAAGGCAGTATCGTTCTGGGATTACTTTAAAAGGAAAATAACAGCCGGTGCATTTTTTTAAATGCTGCTGTTACCTAGACAGGAAAATCGTGCACACAGAAAATTAGCACATCAAGAAGAGGAGGAGATTGGATTTATACCCTACGCTTCACTACCTGAAGGAGCCTCAAAGTGACTTACAATCTCCTTTCCCTTCCCCTCTCCGCCCCACCCCTCCCCACCCCACCCCACCCCACAACAGACACCCTGTGAGATAGGTGGGGCTAAGAGAGCTCTTTTGAGGACTGCTCCTGAGAGAACAGCTCTGGGAGAGCCATAACTGATCCAAGGTCACGACAGCAGCTGCAAGCGGAGGAGTGGGGAATCAAACCCAGTTCTCTTAGATTAGAGTCCGTGCTTCTAACCACTACACCAACCTGGCTCTCAAGTGCTAACCTTCTTGTTTCACTAGTTTTCTACCTAACAAGGAGTTTTTGACAGGGGGAAGCATTCAAAAATGCAGTTATCCCATCTGCACTTGCAAGGGTTGACTCCAAGGAAGATGTCACCATTTGATTGTGCTATAAACCATGGGGGGTGGGGAGAGCTCCTGACAGTTACCCATGTTCCCTGTTGGTGCTTCACGGGCTGGGAAAGATAAAACGGAGGTTGCATGGTGTGTGGTGCCACTTCCAGAGGAAAAATGGAAGTGACATCATTACTTCCAGGCCACTCCCTAGGATTTGCCCAAACTCTAGGGTTCAACAAGAGTTTTTTTTGCAAATCCTAAAGTGTTACCCTGATATCATGACGTCACTTCTGTTTTTTTCCCCCCCAGCAATGATGTTGCATGAAGGCACAACAGCAGCATGCTGTTCCTTCCAGGAACCCAGTTCCTTCCAGGGGGTTGCCAGCTGCCATCACCGATGATAATAAGGACGAAGAAGAGGAAGAAGAAGAAGATTGGATTTATACCCTGCCCTTCACTACCTGAAGGAGTCTCAGAGCAGCTTGCAATTCCTTTCCCTTCCCCTCCCCACAACAGACACCCTTTGAGGCAGGCGGGGCTGAGTGTCAGAACCCACAGCTTACAACGAAGTACACGCATTCAGGAACGGTTATAGTTTTATTGCAAAGCTATAGATGCAGTAACACAGGCACTGCTAAGAATGGCGGCAACCCATTGAGCATAATAGGATACAGGGCATTCGTATGCACCCCCATGGCATGGCCCAATTAGCTACCCTCCCGTGTGCGGGACCAGCTAGGAAACCATTAGGTGGTGAAAGCTGGGAAGTAATAGTCTCTCACAGTGGATAGGAGACTTCCAGACAATACAACCTCCAACACAACATCCTCCTGCACATCTGTAGAGATAAACATTGCAGCACAGGCAGAACAGCAGAGATAGGAATGCAATAGCAATTACCAGAATGAACTCCCCAACCCCCATGGCAGCATAGCTGACACTGAGAGAGCTCTCTCTCGAGAAATGCCCTTGAGAGAACAGCTCTGAAAGAACTTGTGACTGACCCAAGGTCACACCAGCATCTGCATGTGGAGGAGTGGGGAATCAAACCTGGTTCTCCCAGATTAGAGTCTGCACTCTTAACCACTACACCAAACGGGTTAGTTGAACCTTACAATAGAACTGAGCCTCTGAAAATCTTTCAGAGGGTGTGTGTGTGTGTTTGTATAGCCCTCGTAACTCCATCTTCGTTACAGGCTAGTGCTTGACCTTTAGTAGCCTCGAATCCTGAGAGGGGACAGACGTCAGATTGCTCCCAGGAGGATATTCTTCTCTCTTTTGCACATTAGCAGCTCTTATCTAGGAAGCTTAATTTGTTTTCTATCACCACTGGATGTGTAGCCAGCAGTAAAGGTATAAAATGCTTCATTTTAGCTATGCATCTTGTCTGGAGGACTGGCTAAGTTTTGCTGCACATACGTGCATTCAAGACACAGCGGATGGGAGCTTAGCCTGCTCTTTCTGTAAGCCTGATCATTGCTCGTTAAAATCTCTTTGTAAGCAAACCCGGACCATGCATATTGTTTCCTTGGGATTTCTTTGAACCTGGAGCTCCTGGCCAGAGCCCAAAACAGTGTTCTGCCCCTGAACGACAACAACATTAATCTTCCTCTTGCAAGTCAGACCAAATCTGGACGTGTGGGAAGATTTATATCACTTCCTCTCTCCCCATTTCAATCCAAGGTGGCTCGGGCAGAATCGGAGGCAACCTTGATTAACTACAAGGCCCAGTGAAGACCACAAGATCAATTGTTCTTAGATTATTGACTGGAGGGGCCAGTGTGGTACAGAGCTTAGATTGCTGGACTAAGATCTGGGAAAT
Source organism: Gekko japonicus (assembly GCF_001447785.1). Lineage (NCBI taxonomy): Eukaryota > Metazoa > Chordata > Lepidosauria > Squamata > Gekkonidae > Gekko > Gekko japonicus. Next base: position 44,857 of record NW_015159837.1, read on the forward strand.
CCAGATTCAAATCCCCACTCTGTCTGCTTTGAGGATAGTTCCAGATGGTAGACATGTTGATTTGCAGCAGAACATACAGGCCACCTACTCCAACCCTCTGCTCAATGCAGACTCAGCCTGGAGTAATCCTAACAAGTGTTTGTCCAGCCGCTCCTTTAAGATTGCCAGTGAGAGGGAGCTCACCTCCTCCCCTGGCAGCTGGTTCCACTGTTGCACAACTCTGACTGTCAAAAAGTTTTTCCTAAGATCCAGCCGGTACCTTCCCGCCCTTAATTTAAACCCATTCTTGTGAGTCCTCTCCTCTGCTGCCAACAGGAACAGCTCCCTGCCCTCCTCCTCTAAGGGACAGATGAGCAATCGTGTCTCCCGTCTCTCGACTGAACTTTCCCAAGTCCCTCTCAGCCTTTCCTCACAGGGGTCGAATCTGCATTTGCATTTTTAAATTAGTTTCATGCTGCTGTGACACCGTCTTTCTCTATGCTTGTTAGAATGTCCTTTGCAGCAGATTCTTTTAAAGCGGTGCAGAGGTGCCATGACGGTGGAACCGCCCCGAAAGGACGATAAACATATGTGGATGTGCAAAAGTATGCTAGCACTCTTGAGGTGTGAAAACGACACCGAATGGAGACAGCTTTTTCGAAGACGGAGTCAAAAAGGCTGGGACACCGGTGGGAAAGACAAATGCAGATTCAGCCAAGGCTTGGTCTCCAGGCCCCCAATCATCCTCACTGCTCTCCTCTGCACCCGCTCCATTCTGTCCACGTCCCTTTTGAAGGGAGGCCTCCAGAATCGCACACAATACTCCAGGTGCGGCCTGACCAATGCAGCGTACAGCGGGATTATGACATCTTGCAATTTGGATGTTATGCCTCTGTTGATACACCCCAAGATCGCATTAGCCTTTTTTGTCGCTGCATCAGATCCGAGTCCAGTAGCACTTCCGTAGAATCTGATGAAGGGGACTTTGGCTCCCGAAAGCTCACCCCCCAAAAAATCTTGTTGATCTCTAAGGTGCTACTGGACTCAGATCTGGCTGTCCACTCTAAAGCTCTGTTTGAGTTTGGGCCACTCACCCTTTTCTCAACCTAACCTACTTCAGGGGGTGTTTTGAGGATGGACATGGAGAACCACACGTCCCATTCTGAGGTTATGGGAAGAAGGCTGGGATTTAAACTTGCTCAATAGATTCCAGCAGGGCTATTTTTGGGCAGGAACGCACAGGAACGGAGTTCCGGCTGGCTCCCGAGTTGGCCACGCCCAGCAGGAACTCATTAGCATAATAGGCCACACCCAACAGTAGGAACTCATTAGGATTGGCTACATTAGGGGTGTGTGGCCTAACATGCAAAGGAGTTCCTGCTACAAAAAAGGCCCTGGGTTTTGACAACAAACAAGGTCAACAGAATAAGAAGCAAAAGCTGGGTGTGGCTGGATGACCACACTTCTGGTAACATGGGGGTGCCGCCTAATGTGGTAATGAGCTGTGCTGTCAGGGGTGTGGCCCAATATGCTAATGAGTTCCTGCTGTTGGGCGTGGCC